>NC_089807.1:16812934-17030434 GCF_029633855.1 Hoplias malabaricus | reverse complement strand
ATTGTGGATATGCCTCTGCAGTGATATTCTTTGCTTTGTTCATTCTATTTCATTTACTACACATCCCTTCACACCCATGGTGTCAACGTTTTGGCCATAAACGGTAGCGGATTCCTTCAGATCAGAACTAAGAATGGAGCTTGATTTTTCTATTGTCCATCAAAGATGGAAAGGTTGCGTATTGTTTATCTAATGATGAGACTTGTGGTAGTCTACCAAGTCTGGCTATGCTTCTTAATAGAACGTGCATAATATTTAATAATTAAATAATTAATAGATTTAAAAATCAATATTTTCTCAGAATACTTTGGACTCAAAGATGAAGTGTTGTGTTTGAAGTCAGTGTTGGGTAAACATTTGCATGATGCTAATTCATGTTTAGTAGATTTTTTTTTTTTTCTTGATAAATTAATCTTCTGCAAAGGTGCACCTGGCAAAAGTATTTTTTCAGTTATTAATATTAAGGTTAGAGTTCAGTAAGTGGTATGATTTATTCAGTAGCTACAATGAAGCACAAATGGATGTTCTCTTTTGTAATAAGTGAATAGGTGAAAGTGAGGCTAAAGCTGACAACTTCCTATTGGTTTGTTTGTTTCCAAGCTAAACTAGAGCTGGCTAAGGAGAGTAAGAGTGTTGGAGCTGCTGTCCGATGGGCTCACCTCTCTGGCCCCAGTGTTGTATGTGGAGATTTCCTGTCTGGTGCTTTAGGTTAGGGTGGGTGGGTGGGTGTATTTATGGCTGCTGGAGAGTGCTGCTGTCAGATGTACCGGTGTTTACAGCTGCTGCAGAGCTGCGATCAGTCTCTCAGCAAAGCTATCAGAAAGTTCCTCTGGACTGTGGAAAAAACTAGCCGCGTCCAGCTGCAGCCGGCCGCTGAGCTCTCACCATCACTCAGCACTCCACAAAAATTAAACATCCCCAGAGAAACATATTTCCCTGCTATGGAGGACATGTCCCCTCTTTCCTTTCAAGTAAGATGTCTTTTTAGGTGATGACTCTTAAATAAATGTCCAGTTGGGTACTGCAAGCAATGACAAGTGTGTTGCAGTGTGTGTCCAGTAGGTGAACACAGTACAAAGCTGGGGCTACTGAAGGTCAGCTTCTGTGCAGGGCAAGTAGCTCTAGGGTTATAGCTGCATAAAAAATGAACAACTACAAGAGCCGATTGGCTCTTTTCTTTTTGGAAATACAGATGCTGTAGTTATGGAACTGACATTTCAACAAATATCAGTAATTACTTGTCACTTAGTTTGAAATGTGACAAATTAGACGATGCTACTTTCATTGAATTCATTAAGAAACGGTAAAAGAAGTTTATTTCTTTCCTTTTTCTGTCTGTTTCACTCCGTTGGACATACGCGATTCACTTGCTGACAGACTGTGCTGCTGTTTGTGATGATGTTTCCTCTAATGGCTCTAATTAACCAGTTAAGACATTTTTTCTGCACAAAGAGGGGGTTCCATTACCAAAGTAGTTATAGATGGGATTCATGCGCACAGTGAAGGGGTCTAAGTTGCTCTTTAGAGTACTTTTTTTTTTAATAAGTACTTTTCAATAGATCAATAGATGAAATGTGCAAAGCCGAAGAAAAAAATATGAAAAAAGTCCTGAGCCAACTAAATTGTTCCTAGAAATATTACTTTATAAAAAATATTATCATATTCATATATAACTTCATG
Source organism: Hoplias malabaricus (assembly GCF_029633855.1). Taxonomy (NCBI): domain Eukaryota; kingdom Metazoa; phylum Chordata; class Actinopteri; order Characiformes; family Erythrinidae; genus Hoplias; species Hoplias malabaricus. The sequence continues at coordinate 17,028,754 of NC_089807.1, read as the reverse complement.
ATGACTCATCAATTGACAGTTCCTTTAGGGGGCCAATCTTTTATCTGTTATGACATTCCTCCTTAAGTTATGAATCAGGTGTGTGTGTGTGTGTGTGTGTGTGTGTGTGTTCCATTTAATGCCAAGGCATTATACCAATCAAAGTGATTTTCCTAGAGCCTTCATCAGACAAAAATCATATGACCATAACAGAAACATTTTAGTTCCATAAAGAATGATTTTGGTAAACAATACCAGAATGATATTCTTTATCAACGTAAGGCTTCTCCTTAGAATGTTAAACGAAAGCTTCTGTTCACTTTAACCCTATAAAGCCAAGCATATCCAATATGATGCATGATCTTTAGAGGTGGCTCTTTTGTCATATAATGAAGGGAAATACAGAAACAAACTTTTATCCTTTTGGGGCCTTTTGGTTCTGAGTTCTCTACTGAACTGTGAATGAAGTAGAAGCTTCCCCATGCATTTAGCAAACCATTACAAAATTGTTTCTATCATAATGAAAACACAGGAGAAAATCTCAAGACTACTTCTTTGCTAAACTGAAGCAATTCCAGGTATGATTTGAATGATGTTACTTGTAGTAAAACTAAGCATTTTTTGTTTCATTTCACCTGTCAAATGCTCAGTAATCATTCTCAGAGAAGAACAGTAGTGAACTAAATGAAAGACAAAGGTTCTTCACACTTACACAACCCACAAAATCTTTGCTAAATACTGTTCACTAAAATCCATTGAACGAAACATAAACATGCAAAGAACTATTGCTAGAACCTTTATTTGAAAGAGAGTTAATATCATATGGAGATTCCTTACACTTGCAAATCTTCATATTTGCAAAAGCGGTTCCGTAGAAACACCCACTGAGGAATTGTTTATGGAAGCTAAAATTCCAAAGAACTCTGTTGGCCACTGTGAAGTGTGAAATGTGCACATAAACTACGTATAGTATCAGTTAAAGGATGTTCAAGTCTGGATGCCGCAGTAGAGTTGGGCTTGTGTTTAAACTGCTCTGACAGGTTCAGCTAGAAAAACACAGCTTGTTTAATCCTGAGTATAAATAACAGCATTAATAATGAGAGGATGTAGTGAATGTAGTTTGTGCAAGCCTTTTATATCACCTTCCTGTACTTTGAACTCTGGAAAACATACAGGGCAGCCGCTTGAAAGAGGAAAAGAATGGAGGTTATAGGGATGGGATTGCTGAGTACTGAGAGGAGCTCGTCACGCGTTTTCTCCATTTTCTCCTTTATGATGCAAGTGCTTTCTTCGTCAGAAGATGATCACTAGGCATGGCTGGATGGGAGGGGGCATGTGTGTCACTTTGTGTCTTAAGTTTTTGATTGTCTAAATAACACAGTATCTCATCATACAGCTGTCTTGCATTTTGACAGTACAATAACCCATAATTCCCTCTGTCACTCAGTATTTCAAGGGCAGTATTTCATGGCGTGAACTGAGCAGGAGCACATTTACATTTTGGAGGATGTGGGAACGGTGGGGGTTGATGGGGGGGGAAATGGATTTCTTGTCTTGTGTCACTTCAGATTTTACCCCTCACCCCTTCTCTCTGCACAATCTGGTTTAGAGTAGACTCAGAAAATACGCTTTGGAAGAGGATCTATGCTTTTTTTTTTTTTTTTTTAACACTTAATCAAAGCTAAAGCATTGATAAACACAATGAGGTTTTAAGCAGACTCTGCAAGAAATAGTTTGAATCATGAAATATGTATTTCATATCCATTTTTATCTACATTTTAAAGCACACCAAACTATAACACAGTTTACTTGCTATATGTTTTACTCAGTAATTACTTTATTTGGATTGTAGTGCAGTATTTACTATGGCATTGTGGCTATCATTACACAACCTATATACACTACATAGCCAAAGGTTTCTAGACACCCCTCATAATCAGTACATATACCTAAGATGGACAAAGATGTTCAGTTGTGCATGAAATAAGCTTAGGGCTGCCATGCTCAATGCCATGTCAGCTACATGTAACCTAGAAGTAATCATTCAACATCAGTGTCTGTCCTCATTTATATTCTTGTGGCTGAATGAAACATTGAAGGAGCAGGTGTCCACAAGCCTTTGGCCATATAGAGTATACGTGGAATTTTTTAAATAAATTTTCCTCATTTACTGTTGTAGTATTGTTAACATTTTATGCCAACGTTATTCATCCATTAAAATGTAAACAACGTTTCTTAAAGTGACATAATGTGGAATATTTCTAGAGAAACTTACAGTCAGAACTCTCTGAATAGAAAAGTTGAATGAGGCATTGTATTATGATGGATTTAAGGGTTTTTTCTTAGACGTGTGTCATCTTAATCCTTTTCTTCCTGCTTATTTAATATGTTTATCTAGATTTAAACATACTACATATACAATCTGACTAGATTATGGGTTTAAACCCTTGGTTCCCATCAAGACCATTAAAAAGAAATGGTTTACTGTTTACTCAATGGTTTGTTTCATCACAGTATACCATGAATACCAGGTGTAATTATTATTGTAGGTTCTGCTTGCAGAAAATAGTAGTTTCTAACACTTTTTTTGGCCCAGAATTAAAGGGTTAAACAATGGATTTTTGCCCTAATCTCCCAAGAGAAAGTTGACAGTTGCGGGATACACATACTGTACATGGCTATGCAGTGAAATTGACCTAAAGGCTGCCATTCTCACTTTGAGACGCTCTGCTTTAATGTGTGTCAAGTACATGTAAATGATTCTCATTTACTCCTTGCTTGGATTTCCATTTGCAAAGAAGACAGGGCCCCATTACACTTCTGTTTGTGCTCTGCCAGTAGATGTGTGAACTGTGAAGAGCTCTATTGTTTGGAAAAGCCTCTCTCTCTCACACACTCTCTCTCTACATCAGTCACATTAGAGAGAGGTATAGAGCTCTTAGCAGGGTCAAACTTTTCATGATAATAATGCTACCATCTTATTTAATACCAAAGAGACATTCTTTTCAGTGACAACAAACTCTTTGACCTGACTGAAATCCAATGAGTCTTTGTGCCATTCATAATCCACAATGTACAGCAAGTCCTTTGGTCTGACATTAGTTTGAATGCTTAAAGGAGAAGTGCCACTTTCAGAAATGACCCATGGTATAAAGTGTTATTAATGTAAATGACCAACATCCCTCACCGTAGTATTCATCTAGCAACCTGACTTGTAGTTTTGATTGAACTGCACTATTAAACATAGATGGCTCAAAGAATTGAATGTGAAACTTATTTGACTACTTAATTTGCATGTTGATCTTGAGCTGAACTCATGACTGGCATTTTCAGCCACAATAGGAACGTGTCTTGCTCAGTATATGAATATGTATCTGCTGTGATATTTCTATTATTCGTCTATTATTAGTCTTTCAAGTGCCAGTCTTTGATATGCAAAGAAGAATCTGACAGGAGGCAGGACTGTAATGACTGCAAATGTACTGTATATATCTTATACTCTTGATTCTGTAAATATACAAAGACAGTAACACAAACCCACACACAAGATTTTCATGTTTTTGTGTTATGTATAAGTTTCATAAAATTATAAAGTAACTTTAAGTCTGAGTCAGTGTTGTTTCTAGGTCTGAATAGTCACAGCCACAGGCGCTCTGCCCACACATAAACAGAGAAATCTTTACTGCATTAAACTGGCCACACCATTGGTTCCCAGCGATAAAATCACCGTAACAGAGAGTCTCGAGTGGCTTATTGCTAATAGAAAATACACAAATGTTCAATTCATAAACGTATGTATTCATAAAAAAACGTTCACAATAAATTATTCTTCCACCACACAGTGTAGTCCATTAAAGGGAAGCACTGTTGCTAAGCAACATGAGGGCGATGCATAGTCACTCCGTTGCACAAAATATAGTTACGTATATACAGGGTTTTTTAGTAGAGTAGAACTATTTACATTGCTCTCCTTTTTCTGAAGGTACTCTTACTCTAGAGGAGAAGCTGCAGGAAGTATAGGGATAGCCTTGGGCTGTGTTTTTAGCCTTAAGCTCATGAAACTGGCTGTGTAGCATTAGCTTAACCGAGCAGTGTATTGTCTCAGGATTTCACGTTGTTCTTGGATAATTGAATAAAACAGTGACAGTGATCTTCAGTGTTCAATTCATAAATCACATGTATTTGCAATAACTATTCTTTCCCCAATGTAAACTGTGGTAGCTAAGCAGTCTAGACACTAAACCAAACACCCACTTAATGATTAAGACTGCTGTTTATGTTAATCTGAAATTGAATTAATATTATATTAACCTGGACAATCTCTTCACACCATTCATCCACTGTTAACCCACCAGATATATCAAAAGTTTCCATTTTTATATGCTGCGAACTAGCTCACTACCAAGGTTTAAAACAGTGGTGGATTATTATGGAGTTCAGATGTTATGAGGTGGTCATAGGTGGCTTCAAATGCAACTCAGCCAATCAGATTTCAGACTGGAACTATCCATTTAATAACAAGATGTTTTGATCTTACATAGTGTGTAAAGATTTTGTAGTTGTTGTACCTCCTTGTCTGAGTCTCTTCAGTCACAGCACTTATCTCAGTCACATAGCTGCTTATCACCCCTGGTCGCTCTCACTGAACTGACCTGTGGCACATTCTCTTTTAAAGGAACCAGGGAAGACTTGGGGAGAACAGTTCTGTGATGTTTGATCCTTGTGGTATTTTGACCAAAGCATGTCACCGATGTCTCATTAAGACCCCAGGGAACCATGTTAACTTGTGGAAATGGAGTCTAATGTTTCCCCATTAAATGGTTTTCCCATGACTTTGCTCTAAAGGAAACCTGATTTAAGAGTGTATTTGCTGTATCTAGAAGTATTGACCAAGGCAGATTATATGGAAAAGAAAAAAAGCAAGTATAATGTGAATAGCTGTCCTATTTTTAGCTTGAGCTTTTTGTAGTGTTGTGGTTATTATGGAGCTTTGTGCAGCTTCATGTTTACTGCCTTGTTGTGTAGCTCTCTGCGCTGTTTTGAACGATCCCTAGGGCAATGTTCTTAAATGTCCCTTTGCACACTTGTGTCTTTACTGTTGCTATAGAGACTGTGTGGGCTTGATCAATAAGGCCCGGATCAAATGGTGCAAGTTTGCTTAGCGAATGTGTGCATGTGTTATTCCAGCTGAGTGAGCGTAATTTGTTCGCTCTTGAAAACATCTATGATGCTGAGGAAATCTTTAGTTTAGGCACTCAGACATTTGTGTAAGAAGTCTAAAGTATTGCCACTAAAGGTACTAGTAATACTAGCAACGTACCTTTTCAAAATTACAAAAGTCCAGTTGTGTTTCCTAAAGGTAATTTATATTCTCTTCTCCAGAAGCAGAGGTGGTATTTGTACTCTTTCATTAGAGAACTGTGTAAAATAAATGAAAATAATATGTCCTGGAGATAAAATGGGGCGTATGAAATTAACACTATATTAAAATCTACAATTATATTCCCAAATTGAAGGTACAGTATATGTACCCTTGAGAGGGTACCACCACAGAGGCAGCAAAACGTAACACCATAGTGACAAGTTTTTCTGACAGTGTGGGGTTTGGAGGGTAGCTCATCTGTTGCTGCACAGTATGTTTTGGTCATCCTCTGGTCCTTCATCAATGCACTCTGGACGCTTTTGGCTGGATATTTTTGATTATTCTCTGTCCTCAGTGAAACTGAAGGCTTTAAAAACTCTAGCAGCACTGCTGTGTCTGATCCACTTTAATAAGCACAATGTCAGTGTCATCTGGGTGAAGCAGGGTGAAATAAAGTATGCAGAGAAACAAGTGGACTAGAGTGTGTAATTGTAGAACTACAAAGTGTTCCTATATGATCTGTGGAGCTGATAAAATGGACAGCGAGTGTAGATACAAGGTAGGTGTTCCTAATCCAGTGATCACGCAGTGTACAAATGGTCTTGAAAGGCTCATGTAGGTGGCATTTAGCCTTAAGAACAATGGCTTCCAGTACGTGTTATTCCATAATGTAAACTATTCAGATGTACAATAGTAGCCTATTATAGATGTGTCCACTTGGTGAGCAGCTCAGTGCTCAAGGTATTTATCTTTGCCTGCTCCCTGGGTGTGCTTCCAATGGGGCTGGTGGAAAAAAAAGCAGTGTGCTGAACAAAAATGTGCGCTGTGTTTATTTTACCATTGTCCATATACAAAGTAAAGCAGGGTGGAGTGGGGGAGGCTAAAGGGAAGCACATTTCATTATTTATTTATTTATTTTCCTCCTGAGCTAAGTGTAGGCTGAAGGGGGCTATTGAGGGGCGCCCCGATCCTACTGGAGTTCACTGGTAAGCCTGTTGGACATCCGGCTTTGTTCCCCTTATAGTGCGCTTATCACAGGCCTGATTCGCTTGTCCCCTCGCATGTTCCTCTCCTATCTCACCACGGCCAATTTCGACAGCCTAAGTGCTCAAATTGAGCCATTTTGTTTCACTTTAAACTAAAGCGGGACCTATTATGCGTGATTTTTCATTCATAGCCCCCTCTATACTCTCTCTCTCTGTCTATGCCTCTCTCTCTTTCTCTACCACTCTCACTCCCTCTCTCCCACCATCCACAGAGGTGGGAGGCCCTTGTGAAGCCCCACTGTTCTCACTCCAGGCATGTCAGCTTCAATCTGCCACCCCTGGGTGTGAGGGGCTGGCCGTGGTGTGGGGGCTCACAGGTCAAGCCCGCCGGTAATTGATGTTGCTTATTCATCTGTTTTTCCCCTGTCTTCGCGCTCCTTGCCGCAGTGGCCTATTGTTTGCCTCGACTGTTTGAAGATCTACTGTAGGTCTTCAGCCCTCTGAGACACTCCTCCCCTACAGCACTGTATCACTGGCCCCATCAGAGAGCAAAGAGGATACACTCACAACACGTCAAGCCCCCCAAGCCCCCATCTTCTCTCTTATATACACACACACACACACACACATATATAATATATATATATATATATATATATATATATTTTTTTTTTTTTTTTTTTTTTTTTTTTTTCCCAACCATTAGATAAACAGTATTTTAAAGGGCAAATGCCATGAAACAATCACTTTTTTCAGGGCATTGCCACATTAATTTCAGGATCTGGAGTCTACCAAACCTCAAACTGTGAAATTAAACAATTTTTTGTGGTCTGCCTGAATCCTTGTCCACATATACATGGGTATATTTTTTATGCATTTGGACTTTTGTCCACATTTAAACCGAAATTTAGTCACTGAAAAAGGGACCTTTTCGAAAACACCATTCAGTTTTGTTAATCAAACAAAGCTGTCTAAGAGCCATGGTCTGGCCCCAAAGCCCAGACTTCGACATCACTGAATGTGTTTGGTGTGCTTGGATCATGAGAAATGCAAAAATGCAACCAAAAGACATTTTTTGAAAACACATTTCAGTTATTGTTAACAGTGACACGTGTTTTTTTTAAATAAATAGCATACTCCATATATTAACTTCAAACGAGCCCCACCACTGAAGATAGTTTGGGGCATAGTTAACCTTCCAGCTAAAAAGATTTAATTGTAACCACCCTCCACACATGGTATAAACAAATACAAAAAGCTTCTCTAAGACTTTAGACACATTTACATAAGTTTTAAACTTTTCAGCTGCCACATGTTGAGTGTTCATAAAGACAGTATTACTTTGGAAGGACAAAAAGAAAACTTAAAGTAAGGATGAGAGAGCACAAAATTTCATCAGACATTTCCATTTGAATTATCCATTGGTAATGCATTATAGCAAGGCAGATCATAGATGTGAGAATTCATTAAATGTGACTGCAGTGAAGTCTGGCCTGAGTCAGAATTAAAGAGAAGAGACGAGTTGATAGATTAAGGAGAAGGCGGCAGACACATACTGGGTTTTTTTTTTTTTTTTTTTAAGTTAAATGACATGGAATAACTTCTATACCATTGTTTCAAAGTGAAATAAATGACAAATGATATGTTGTCTGCTTTTCCCTGACACTAGTCCACCAATGGAGTTGATTAACGTTGGTTGTTTTAATGCTGTATTGTTTTGTGTAAACCTCAGGCCCTGGAGTCAATGAAGATAACAGTTATAATTTCACAGCATGTGACATTTTCCCTCTGATCATTATTCTATAGACAGGTCTTCAGTGCTGTAGCTGCATTAGTGTCACCTGAGTGAGGACATAAACAGCAGAGGAGTGCAGGGGAAAGGAAAATCTTTAATTACTGAGCTCCATTTGATCTTTGCCTCTGACATGTCGGTGGGCTGCATGGGTGGTACATCCCAGAGGGCCTTTGAAGAGGGCGATTTTGTAAGAGATTTGGATCATTACACAATAAAGAACACTTCATAAGTCATGAAGTGAGTTGGGGAAATGATGGTTAATGATGTTGACAGCAGTTCACCTCTATAGAATTATGCTGAGATTTGACTCGACTTGCCGCCTCTAATGAGTCTTGCTTTTCCAAGGTAATGGAGCAATGAGAGAGAGAGAGAGAGAGAAAGAAAGAAAGAAAGAAAGAAAGAAAGAAAGAAAGAAACACCTCCACTTCCATCAAGCTAAGTCAGTTAATGCTGCACAGAGCAGCCATCACGCGCCTCTTTTAAACTGTCATGTCAATGTGCTATCCAGGGCATCTTCAAACAAGTGAACAGGAAAGAGAAACCATTCTGTCTCCTTTTATGTCTATGCCATGCAGGAATGGGTTTACTATAAGGATGACTAGGCATAGGCTTGTTTTGTAGGCTAATGATAGCCCTATATCAGGGACTCTTATGGTTGTTGTGGAAAGATTGATCAAAATTACTGCATAATTGAGGCCAGAGTAAAGCTTCTGTAAAAACCAGGGTTTTTGTCAGAAATATTAAACAACATCAGAGGACTTAAGAAATTAAGCCACCATTTCCACCAACAAGCAGCAAGATTAACTGATGCATATGTGTTCTGCCCATAAACATGTTCTTTCATGTCAGTTGCTAGCGGGCTGGACAAGCTTTACAGAACACTAATAAATTTTGATGGCTGTTTTGATTCACTATTTAGATTCACTTTGAGTTCCTAGTTTAAAGGCTACCAAGCAGCCATCCGAGGCCAGGAGTCCAACAGTGTATAATTGGCCTCTCTTTTTCTGGGTGGGCTCTCTCTGTGTGGCCCTTAGTTTCCCCCCATCACGCTGCACAAAGCTGTCCAATGCAGACATCTTTTGGGTATGGTCAGATCAACTGTCAAGTGACGTCTTAGCAACAATTTGAAAGTCAGGGATGGCTGGCTTAAAATGGTTTTCTTTTTTGGTAGCATCATGTGATTTGTTGTAAGCGAGTTAGTGGATGGAACAAGCAGCGTTTTTGAATGGGGCCAAAACTGGCTGGTACAAAGAAAAATATACAACACTGGCTAATGTTACAAAACTAGACAGTAGGAAGTGGCAACAATTTTACAGCTAATATTTGACACATATTGCCAAATAATCAGGTGTGCTAACATTATGTAAAAAAAATACCCCAAAACATAAGATTATGCTAAAATGATCAATGAATTAGGGACTATGCTAACATTATCAACAAATATGTGACCATGCTAATGTTATAGATAAATCTGTAACCATGCCAACATTCTCATCATATCTGTGACCACTGCTAACATTATCAATTAGACTGCGACCATGCTAACATTATCATTATATCTGTGGCCATACTAACATTATCAAAAAATCTGCAACCATGCTAACATTATCAATTAGACTACGACCATGCTAACATTATCGATACATCTGCGACTATGGTAATGTTATTGACAAATGTGCAATCATGCTAACGTTATAATGTTAACATATATATTTGTGCTATCAGGGTATAGACAAATCTGCGACCATGCTAACGTGATAGATCTGCGGCTATGCTAATATTATAGACAAATGTGCAACTATGCTAACATTATTGATAAATCGGCAAGCATGTTAACGTTGTAGACATATCTGTGACCATGCTAACAGTACAGACAAATCTACAACCATGCTAACGTTATTGATCAATCTGTGACCTTGCTAACATTACCAAAAAATTCTGACCATGCTAACATTTGCTGACATATTTGCACCCATACTAAGTATATTGATTACACAAAAAAAATACTAGATTTATTTTAACAGTGTTCTATTTTATGTATCTTATAACATTAGAAACATGCTCTAAAATTGTTCTTATGCTGAATAAAATTTTCGTCAGCATTCTGGCATCACAGAGCTGAGAATGGATTGATGGAGTATGCCTCTTTAGACCCTTGGCCGTGGTTGGCTGTGGCCGTGTTGGGATTTAAACCGGGATCCTGGCAAACTCTCTTAACCAGCTGTGCCACTCATGAACTCTAACAGGCTCTGTTTTTGTACTGCCGCAACAAGCTGCTACATGCCTCCAGAAAGCATTACCACTGCCAACCATAACATGTGCAATGTTTACGTTTCAAATTCTCTGTCCTGGTGGAATTTGGAATTTAGTTTTGTTTTGTTTTGTTTTGTTTTTAAGTTTAAATGTTTGTGCACCATGCATTTGGCTGTATGATGAATAGCAACAATAATTATAACTCCACTTCATTAGCATTGTTTCATCCCAGCCATAGAGAGCTTTAGTAAAAATTAGTATCATTTATTAATTATAGGCTCTGTGCGGAGTCAGTATCTTTTAGATAGAATAATATGGGATGTGTGCTGTAATAAATTGGTTTGAATGTGTCTAATTGTCGTGTGAGGTCCAATGTAAAGATTATGTAATTATAATTTTGAAGCTCTCTGTAATGATATTGTTTCTTGTATGTCAGAGGGAGACGTCTACATACCTGACACTCTAACGCCTGCATAATGATATGCTGGAATGACAGCTAATTATAACATAATAACAGGCTGATGAAAGATGGGGTGGATGTGCCTCATATATTGAAGTGGCAATGTGAAGAGCACTGCAATTAAATCAAACCAGACTATGTTTAATTAGAATCACATTTAATTATAGGTACTCTTAATTCGCACAAATTTAGAATTAGATTCTCAGGGTGTTTGTGCAGTAGTCCTGGCTTTTATGAGAGCACATGCACATTGTGGTACTACCATCTTGGAGATTCATTTTTAAATTGAAATGTCAAATGTTGTTCCTGTATCTGATAGTGTTTGTGATGAAGCTACAAGTTCTGCAGAAAGCCGGAGTTGTTGTTTGTTGAGGTTGCTGCTGTAATCGCTGTAAAACAGGGCCAATGTGGATCACATGCAGATCAGTTCGACAGGGAGAACTTGATGGCAATTTGGACGAGGGAAGAGCTCTGCTCACTGACTGCTTGAAACCTTTTAATTAGCACTAATTACCCAGCAGAAAATGTTGGGGCTTGAAAGGATTTGTGTCAGCAAGTGAGAGATCAAAGATTGCGGCGCTCGCATTTTAATCTGCGGAGTAAAAACTAATAAGGACCTTGTAATGGGGCCCCAGAGAGTGACAGCGCAGGTGGTAGACCATAATCCTCTCTCTGCAGCTCTCAGGCCTTGCGTCTATTCCCAATTAGATCATCAGATGATTTAATTTCCCTCTAATATTGAAAAATTATGATTTCTTTTCACAGTGACCACTGGAGAGGTAAAGACTAGTTTCCAGACATCTGTGAATGGGGTATAGTTATATATTTTTTTCTTGAAACCACACATTTATGGCTTTGAGACTTTAAAATGGGGGCTTTGGAAAGTGCTGCTTACCACGAAGCTGTCTGCTCTCTTTGTGAGTATGTGTGCGTGTGTGTGTGTGTGTGTGTGTGTGTGTGTATACAAGACTGGAGATGGGAGTGATGCAGAGTGTGGGCATGGCTCAGACAGGGTCATCCATCAAGTGTCATCGATCATTTGCCATGAAGTGACAGCCAGCTAGTGATTATTTGCTATTAGATAGATGCTCAAGCATACAGGACCGCAGCTTGACAGTTCAAGCCACTCAACTCCACATACTGTACAGAGGCCAAGATCTATGTGAGCTTCTGGGATATGTTTACATTGGCTAGGGTCTGTATATATTCCAGCGTAATCTTTATTCGTAGTTCTGCTCATTATTACAATGCATGTAGGAGAACACACCCTTTCTTCCATTTAAGGCCACGTTTTGTATTTTTCCAAATTGTTACAGGTCATTCATATTGCCTTTTTTTCATTAATCTCAAGGCAAGATACATTTCCCTCCTAGATAAACAATGATGGGATGCCTGCAATGGCATCTGTAAAGAATAGGATTGATTTTCGATGCAGTGGTAGGAAAGGGAAAGTGCATTTGTTTTGTGTGGAGAGGTATAATCAGTCAGTGGTGTCGTTCTAAAGAAACTGGGTTGCAGCCGGGCCACAGAGGCCATGAGGCATGAAGAGAAATGGCATGCAATGTTTCTCCACTAGCAGACCCACATACGGTTACAGTGCAAGGCTTCCAAACCATCGGACAGAAACGGCTTGCAAAATTTGCCCCACTAATTTGAAAATTAAAGGGCTTTTATTTGGTTAAAATAACAGAGTTTGATGTAGTATATAAACATTGTTAACGTTTCAAAACATGCTCTTCACTTTCCAGTCCATATATGGAAGTAAAGCTGCAAAATCATGACTTTTTGAAGTCATTGTTTTTATGTGGTCATTGGAAAACATACATATTTACATATATCCTACTTTTCATCATGGTCTGGCCCCGCCCATTCATGCTGAAGAGTTACAGCCTAGCCTGTTTGTGAATGCAGTACAGTGCTGGAAATCCAGTCAGATCAGGGGTTATTTGCTTATCATATTTGAATGCATTTTAACAAAAACACAACTCTATGATCTAAACAACCACCTGCAAAAATTGCATAGTGTATTTTCTGCAGTGCTGAGTCTGAAGTAGCAACGACAGAAGCACTTTTCTCTCTATTACAGGTCAGTGAAGGGTTTCACTTATTTTGAAGCTGTAATTTTACTTACTGTTCCTTTAAACACATTTTTAAAAATCCAAAATTCTCAGCACTAATTCAGGACCTAGAAAACCTATTCTTCTACATCTACAGCTGTTTTCATTGTGTAAGGTTAACGGAGTTTACTTTACCATGTGATCTATATTTTGTCTGCAGTGGCTCGTTCGCATTATGTTTTCACACGTTGCCATCTCAGCAGCACTAGTGATAAGACAGACAGTTGGTCAGTAATGCTAGTGATTAAGCGGACAGTGGTGTTTGCAGGGTCCTGGGCGTCTCTGACAGGGCGCATCAGGTCAGTCAGCCCCTGCGCTGGAAACAAAGTTTGCTAGGGCTGGGGGTCAAACCCAGCTTAAAAAGTCAAGCCTGTCAAAAGCCTCCGTCACATTCCTACCTTACGGCCAACCTCAGCTGATCCCCAGCCATTAATCACAGCGGAGAGCTGCTCTGACCTCAGCCCTCTCTCCCTTTGAAGTGCGCTGTCCTCTGCCGCATGAGGAAATCATTTGCTGCCTGATTCAATGAGCCATCAGCCGAGCCAGTGGACCTAATGACATGTGAGAATATTAACCTCCTACCACTGAGAGCTGTGAATCTTGAGAGGCAGTCTATAATTCACCCACTATTTCAGCCTTAGCCCCCTGCCCTGTGCAACACTCAAGCCAGTCCCACCCCTGCCCAGCTGCAACACTATACTGCTGTACTATGTGAAAATCTACTGGTCATGTGTGTAACGTAACAACGTTTCTGTGTGCCTTTTTAACACTTTCAATAGTAAATGAACAGTTTGACAGTTTTCCTTGTTTTCATTTTAAATGGAAGTTTGACAAAGTATATACACATTGTAACATTCGCTTCCCAAGTACCTACATAGAAATCAAGCTGGAAGACAGATTTTATTAAATTGTAGTTGTGATGTCACATATATTTAGCCCTGTTCATTTACAGTAATGTATCAAACTATACTAACTGCAACCCATTCAATAAAAACTCAATTACACACATCACTCCTGAAAGCACAGGAATGAAACCAGCTTGATTTTTGATTCAAATAGCTTTATATATCGAGGTAAAAGCTGTAGCCTGCACCACTCTGAGCGTTTTATACTTGTGCGTTGGTGTCTGCATCACTTTGCAATCAAATCGCCAAAACACTAGTGCTGAATCACAAATAACATCCTCAACTCCGTGTTATATAAATATAAAGGTTAGTTTTACAAATCCGTCAAGTGCACTCTTTAGGGAATAGAACGTTAATTGGAGCATAGTTTACAAGAATACATAGTAGGCACACATGCTTTGCGTGTTGGCCTCCATACTGTGCTTTTGCTTTAAAGCGAGCTTTTTTAATCTCTGTCTTTTAAAGGTGGAATGGTGTGTACTTTGTTTGTACGTGGCTGAAGTTTTGTACTTGTCTGTAAGTTTTTATTCAAAGTTTAGTTTTCTAGCTCTTTCTGTAATGCAGTTGGCCATCTCCTGAATTTGGAAACATTTCCACCTTAAGTGGTCCGAAACAGCAAAAATAAGTAAATATTGCCCACCTATGGAGAAGGAATAGAGCAATATCCTCATTTTGGTTGGTGCTTTTCAACATTTGGAGTTCTCTTCATTGTCTAAATATACTCCAGATGCCTCTGCCATGAGCAGAGAGAGGGAGAGAGAAAGTTTAGCATTTATCTATATATAGAGTTTATTTACTCATTTAGTCCCAGATACTGGGGCTTCACAAACACATCAGACCCCCTTTAAGCACATAATCAGACTGGGGAGATAGCAAATGGTGAAGGAAAATTAGAGTTTTATAAAAAGTGTTTTTTATTACAATTGTGTACTGTGCCTTTAAATGTTAAATATTCCCCTGAAAGTGTGCCTTTCCTAGCATTACTGACTTGCAGTTGTATTTGAGCAGAAGCTTTCTTATGCAGATCATGTGGAAGGCGAAAAGCAAGAATTATCACCCTCTGCTTTGGGATAATGGCGTTTTATTAAAGAAGCTATAATATGATGTGTTATCCATTATTAAACACAGCGTCCACATCATTATCAGTACAAATAGCACATCGCAGGTTTAAAGAAAAACATCAAAGTGCATGTCTCCATTAAAGCAGCGGGCTATTGGTCTGTGTGATTTTAACACATGTGAACTGACATGCGTCCCATTCCCATTTCCCTACATGTGTGATCTGTAAATTGCTGCCACCTGAGGGCTTTCTGACACGTTGGGAGTGAGCCTGGTGGAGGGGCTGAGAGATTAAGGCAGATAATGGCTGCCTAATACTGCTGCTCCAAAGATTTATAGCACTGCAGCATCCAAAGCCATCATGTTTTGAAGATTGAAAAGAGAATTGCATGTGGGTTGAAGGTGGGAGGGCATTAAGATGTAATTTGTCTTATCTAAGCTCTTTTTTGTTGTACAGGGGGCTGTGGTTGGGTGCAGCGTTTATATTTCAGAATCGACAAAGGTGTTAGGGATATGAAGTTGAATGAGATCCTCTCAAAATGCCAGAATGTGCTGACTATTTCCTTCAGTCAGGAGTTTCAGGTTGTGTTTTGACTTGCATTTATCAAAAAAGTCCAGCGCATAATAAATCAGTCTTTTGTTCTGTGGCAGTGGAGTTTTAATTTGTTTTGGGTGGGCTGGGATGTGATCGGGAGCAGATCAGGTACAGCTTTGTTATGTCCCTGGACGGACCGCGGCTCTGCAGGCTCTGCCATCAGCGTCTCGTCTTGTCCACGTTTATATTAAGTTTATTAAAGGCACTCCCTATCCCGCTTTTTACGGCTGCACTCTCCTCTCCCATTCATTATGGTTTCTTATCTTGGCAGGCAATCTGAACTGCCAGGCAGCTAGTCCATTATGCACATATGAAGCCCATCACTCCAACTGTATTGGCCAATTCATCAAACATTTATCTTTTGCCCTGTGAACAGTGTGTCAATTTGGCTGTCACTCCTGAGCCTCCGCTGCCTCCTCGGAATAAAAACATTACTTTTTTTTCCGCCCTGGAGACAGCTTTGATGTGACATCACCCTTCAAACTTTAAAACAAGGCCTAAGGGCTTATCCCGATCCTCACATTCGTTCAGACAGCGACCCAAAAATATTCCTCTCTCTCTGCTCCTCATTTGGGATGGGACTTGTAATGCAAGTTACAAGACAGAGAGCAATCTCTTTGTCCGCCCGGCTATTGTTCTTCCTCCGTCTTTGTCTGCAGGCTCAACCTGGGTCATGGCTTCAGCCTGAACTGAACAAGAACATGGGGCTGGTCAGGTGCAGGGTTTTTTATTTTATTTTTTATTTTAGGCAGAGCCGTAAGTGTTTGTTGTGTAGATATGAGTGTTTTGGGCTAGAGACACATGGGCGGCTCAGTGGAGCAGTGGATGTGAAGAAGACTGATAATCAAAGGATCAGCACAGCAGCACTGTCAGGGCAGACGCACTGGGGACTCAAAGAGCTGCTGGGAGAAAGAGACAGCGAGAGAAAGGCCCTTTAAAACTGGAGCACAAACAAGGGAATTAATGGCCCTGGCAAAAGGGAAATATCAAAGCCAGAGCTATCATGAAAAGGAGGCTTTCATTGAATGGGATCAATGTTAAGACATAGACCAAAGAATACAAAGGGAATTTAAGTGCGTCTGAATGACCGCTGAGTTTCAGATCGCCTCTCTTTATGAGCGGCTGGGTGGGAGAGGACTGTTTGTGGTCAGCATTGTTTGCTACCTTCCATTGTTAAAGCTTCAGCAGGTGTAGTCCTGTTGTAAAAAAAAAAAAAAAAAAACCTATGATACAATACCTCAGCCACTTGAGATGAGCAGCAGTGACGTCTCTCTCTCTCTCTCTCTCTCTCTCTCTCTCTATCTGTCTGTCTGTCTGTCTCTCTCCATCTGTCTTTCTCTCTCTCTCTCTCTCCCTCTTTTCCTTAGCCTGGGTGGACATGTGACCCGAGATACCCGCAGACTAATGGCTGCAGTGACTGACATTTCAACCAATAATCACAGAGTGTTTTTTCCCCCTTCTTGTCAGTAGTAGTTTATCAATCAGCGTGTCTGCATTAGTATTTGTCTATCGATCCATCCATCTCTGTCAGGTCATCTCTGTGTCATTGTGCTCTTGTCCTGTTGTTTGGCTTCTTTTGAGGATGGGCTGCATAGTAATTTGTTTTACAGGCCCCGGCTTTAGGAGGAGGACCCAAAGTATTTGCATGTGAGGCGTTTTAAGTGACCAGTAGACAAACACATTGTTATAGTGTTAAATGCACCATGACCTCCTGCTTGCATATGTAAAGAGAATATTCCTTTCACACATGCTGGCCGGAGGTCATGGTGTCTTTTAGACCTTCAGGGCTGCAAAACTTACAATATATTAAACACACATTAGTCGGTCCTTACTATAACATGGTTACAGGCCTTCCTCATTTTACATTTTGAGGCATGGGAGTAAATTGCTTTATGCAGACACCCGGAGAGGTGTTATCACGAGCTTGGTCAAATAAGTCACTGCACACAGTGAAACATGTAGTGATTAGGACGGGAGGGTTTGTGTACTGCAGTAGAGTGGGATATTGCGTACAGCAAAGGACAGTATGGCAATAAAAATAACAAAGCAAATAATAACAGTAATAAGCCTTTCTAAATGGTCGGGTGATGTCACAGTTAATCATTAAGTAATGATTGGAAACATGATGTAGTGTTAACTAGCAAAGCTACTTCTTGTTTCTATCTTTACTTAATTATTAAGTGTAACTTTATTTAGTAATGCTTATTACTGTCTTATTAATAAATACTGTCTTAAGTGTACTGTTAATGTAAATTAATTAACATGTTGTAAATTGTTAAAGAAAAAACTATTCAAAATATTCATCTTCAGATAAACATTATGTAAATCTTTCATCTCTAAGAGAAAATCTATCTCCAGTCTTGCTACAAATGTTTCTGTCCTTTCTTTTGTGGTTAGAAGACACCATGCCTCTGTGGGTCTGAAAGGATATGGTGCTGTCTGCTTGTTATTGAAAAAAGGAAATGTGCAAATCTCCAAATGAATCAAATAATGTCTGTGGTGTCTTCAGCACAAATGGACTGACCACCCAGAGCCCAACATATCATCAAACCTTTGATTGAGCGAAGCAGAGAATGCAGGTGTGGAAAATATCTGAACCGATTTCTTTGGATAAACTGATTTTCAAAATTATTTCAAATTTTATTTTTATTTTTGTTTTCTATTAGCTGGATGAAAAATGCATTGTTCCCTTCTAAGAACCGTATACTGTGCTGTTGTGACTGTTGTTTACCAGGGATTGAGCCTTTGCTCATGCAGATCCAGGCCGAGAGAGAGAGACGGGGGGTGAAACAGAAACAGAGCAGTGCTGTAGATGCATGCATGTTGAGATATTAGCTGTGACAATGAGCTTGATCATAATTATCTTAACAAGACGAGGGTTCATTGGCGTGGCTCATTAAATTTACTCCCTCCTTTAGTCTTTCAGTTTCCCCTTTGCTCTCCTGCTCTCTCTTTCTCTCTCTCTCTTGCCACCAATCAGATGCAGCTTTCTACACTGCCATTCTGCCATTGTAGTGGGACTTTGAAGAAGGTGGTGAAAGCGTGAAAGCCTGTTTGGATTCCCCATGGGGTTGAGGTGCAAATCAGAAAGGTTCCTACCTGTGCATGTGCGGCTGTGTGTTTGTGCTTACCATATCTCTAGGGAATGCTAAGCTCACTTTTGCCCATTAGCGTCCTGCTAAACAAAGCAAGCGCCGACTCTATTACTGCATTAACCGTACTGTTTAAAAAGTTTTCTGGCTCGACACTTTAGCAGATGTTATGGATTATGATGGAGGAAATCGGCCCCAAATGCTGGAGTGAAATGCACTCTGAGTGCTAAGAGGTCTGAGACTATTAGGGCTCAATCCCCTCATGTTGTTTGCGAATGTGATTCGGTGCTCTCCCTTGGCTGTGAATTTAACTGATTAAATCACAGAGTGCACGCAGCAGTGGTGACATGAAAACAACAATTAATAAGCAGCCCCCATGTGCCATGCGAGCGCCTCTTAACCAAGCAGCTAATAACATTACGCACGCCGCAAACTAGCCAAGGCAGACAGGTGGAGACGAGCAGGAGCCCAGCACTCATTTACAGAGCTGGGAAATTAGAGCCATTACACTGCACAGATAGAGAGAGTGATACACACACACAAAGTGGTAATAATATGGAGGGAGAGATTTCAGTGCTTTTCCTCACCGTTTCAGGGCCCTGGTCCCTTTTTAATGCCTTCATGTGACTGTTCTTTGTATTTTTTCATAGCTGAAATGTACCAGAGATTATTTCTGTATTTTCATTCTTCTGGTAATTTCATCATCATCATAATAACCTTGTATTAGGAGCGTTCTATGTGTTTGTAAATAAAAGCTTTATTATTATTTTCTGAAACTGTCCATTTTTATTTAGCATTTTCCCACATTACACCACTAATAATTAAAATTTTCCTCTGGGATCAATAAAGTTTCTATCTATAAATTAGTAACATGAGATGCAGCAAGCTCTTGAAATGCATTTACACAGTGTTGTGGATCTTTAGTAAGACAGTTTCCGTTATACGATAACGACTGGGTTCCGCACTTGGGAGTGTTTATGTATTGGCAGTGTTTATTTAAGAGCAGCAGCCTGATCTATGGCATTGTATCCATTTCAAAATTCGTGAGCAGAGAAAATCTTTTCTTTTGAGGAAAAAACACGTCAGGAAACGAACAGTGCCTTTGCAAACGGGAAGAATAACCCACCTTGTTCGAGTGGGGCATACTCACTGCTCTTGGGTTCTTCCTGCAGTCTGCTTTGCTTGGGTTGCCATCACTGTGAAATATTTCCAGATTGTCAACATTTTGAGTTGTCTGCTTATTAGCACAGCAACGTGCACTAGGCACAAGGTATCGGATGTTGGTATCGGAGTGTAGTTTGCGAGTATGGGTAAATGAACACGATATTGGGCAAATACCCGATACCAGTATCGGCATTCGTGCATCTCTAGTATAATATATATATACACATAGTTTGGATAGATTTGTTCAGTACTGACACTAGCTTATAGGATTTGCATAAATAAACAGGCCCTTTGCTGAGGTGATTTTGCCCCTAGATGTCTACCTTCTATTCAGGATTTCCAAGAGACTGATAAAACCCAAACACACGCTGTCATTGAAACTGAATATGAGTATTGCATGTCTTTTAGCTGAAAAGGAATGAAACCCAGAGTCTCAATTGCCATTGAATTGTTCTTTTCTCAAGGCGAGCTGACAGAGCTAAATGTCAATTAACTGAAAGTGGACACATTAACATTGTAGGTTGTCAGCCTGTGCCATTTGAGGGATTAGAAACACACACCCTGGCTTTGTGCACCTTCCTTGCAGTGAACTTTGGAAGGCCCCAGCATTACCCCGAGCACCACCCTCCATCATGTTTATGCCAGAGCAGGGTCGGGGGAGGGGCCATGCTGGAGAAGAGCAGGGTCCTTGGGGACTGTAGATGTGTGTATGTGTGTGTGTTGTGTCAATAATGCACAAGGAGATTAGATGTCACTTTTTTTTTTAAATAAATAAATAAATAAATAAATAAAATGGCCCACGTATCAAACTTCTCCATCTGTAAACGGTTGTTGTGCACTCTAAATGGGCTCATCATGGCAGAGTTGTAGAAGTTGTGCTCGCTGTGTTTGTGGCCGGGGTATTATAGCTGCGCTGGGAAAATGATGGATGACAAGTTAAATTTGTGTCGGGGGAGTGAAGGTGAACTGTGACAGAGTTATTTATCTTGGGAATGGAGGGTTAGGGTCAGGCAAAGCTGGGTGCCTGAAGGCACAAGACATTGACAAATTCATCCCGCACACTGCATTTCTGAAGCCCTTTTGTTTTGAATCCTGGCTACTCAAGAGTGACCCTCATCGCTCATACTGCCAGCATGCGAAGGAGGCCGCACCATGCCAGGGGATCTTAGCACCACTAATTTTTGTCATTCACTCTCCTGACAGGCCCAAGCCCGAACCATTCCGGCCCGTGAAAGAGGCCGGCTGAAATATTTATTTCTGCACATAATGGCTGCCCAGATTTAGGACCATATCATTTTTCCTCTCCTGCCTTATCATTGCAGGTCACTGACAGGCCTGAAAGCATTCAGCCAACTGGAAGAGCTGATTGTCGACAACAATCTTCTCGGAAATGACCTCCGGTTGCCCAGGTTACCACAGCTCCATACCCTAACACTCAATAAGAACCAAATATCCTTTCAGCCTGCACTGCCTTTGTGTCTTTGCGCATGCTTTACAGCACAGAAGTAGGACGAGCAGGAACTAACTCTCTCTCTCTCTCTCTCTCTCTCTCTCTCTCTCTCTCCTCTCTCTCTCTTTCTCGCTCATATTGCCTGCCATTCAATTTAGGATCTTGTCTTTACACACTTCAGCCTTTTAAATGTTCTTTAAATTGTGTTATTGTATTAAATTGAACCAATAACGGGGTTCCTAGAACTGACTTTGTGCCATGGTGACCTCTAGTGGAAGAGAGCGTAATGAAAGCTCCAGTGCAGCTGAATGAGTGCTGGAATAATGCTCTGCTAAAGCAAAATAAGCAGACATCAAGTTATAGAAGCAGTGAGATATAATGATAGTGTTATTAGCATTAGTACAGAAGGGAAATCTATAAACAGCACATTATACTGTTTACGTGGGGCTGTAAGAATATAATGTAAATAACAGCACATATACAGCTATGATTTGTGTGGTGCTGCTGTATATTTTATGTCACTTAGATCTGTTAAATAAGCTCTGACAGGGAAGGTTGGAATATTTGTGGATGATAAACGATGGGCAGGCTCATGCTAGGTATTACAACAGCCGATTTGATCAGTCAAAAATAATTGCTAAGTTTTTCTGCAGGTTGTTTTTCAGCGGACGTTTTCCAAGCACGCGATAATGATACAGCCTCACACCCTGTCCCCCTGTTCCACCATTACACCCCGCTTTCCTCCGGCTGAGTGTCAGCGGCTCAAAACCTGAGTTCTGCTGTGAAGTGGTCTGCACATGCTAATGGGCCAATTATTTACACCCTGTAGTGGCCCGCTGCCATTGAAATTCAAGTGCTGCATTAGTGCAGTTGTATTTTGACACGTTTGGGGCTGCATTTTCCAATGAAGTGAATGTATTAGTGATGAATGCGCTGTGAAGTGGCTGTTTGTTTCCCTGCGTAGAGGGAAGAGGAAAAAGTTTCCATGGCCCAGGGAGTCACTAACCGTTTTTACCACAGGGCATCCATCATTTTGTCAATGTTTTTAATGTTCTGCACCGAGCCACCTAGGAAATGGAGAGAGAAACATGGGACGGGAACAGCCAAACACAAGACGCAGGCCAAAATTCTCTGCTTTAAACGCTGCTGCTCTTTCCCCCTCTAGCACAATGCCTGTTGAGTGGGTTTAGAGGGCGCTGGTAAAAGCAGCGGAGCTGGGCTGGCAAGCAGAGCCGGACCACGCCAGAAAGTAAAACTTAATGAAATGAGCGGCCTGAATTCCTTGACCCCCTGCCCCGTGACACATCACCGACATCGAGGACCTCCTGGAGCACTTGCAGGAAGTGACGCCAGCTCTGGAGTATCTGAGCCTGCTGGGAAACGAGGCCTGCCCCAACCAGCTGGTCAGCCTGGATAAAGATGAGGACGACTACCAGAGATACAGGTTAGCGCCACACACACACACATATACAGTCATCTGCCAGTGATTAGACACCCTGGGTAAATATGATTTGTTAATTTATCACATCCTTTACAGGTAACACATTTATAAATGGCATTTTCCTGCAGCTTTTAGGGCACCATTTCTGTATATTATTTACAAACATAAATATATACAAAGTTGTGCCCAGGCCACGGGTATTTTATATTATTTTCAGCCACAAAATAATATTTGTGTTGTACTTCACAAAAGTGCTTTCTCTGTATCGAATATGAATTTATTTTCAGCAAAAATGATCTTGACGGAGGCACTCAGACTTTCACATGCATCTGTTCACACCAATGTTCTGTGACTTGTGCAGCTTTGTTAATGTCTAACCTGACAAAAAAAACCCATCATTTTTATGCCAAGAGCTGAGTGCAAAACACTTATTGTGTATTAAGGGTTTGTTTGTTTACCGTGACCAAGTATTTAGTGCACAAATCCCTGTAAATGTACTTTTCTGACATGCTGTTAACATGAGATTGCCTTGCTTTAATACGTCGGTGGTTCTCAGTGCAGCCCGGTTTGAGTTATGTGAAATAGAGGAGTATATTACCTAGCGTTTAATTGTAGTGGAAGTGTTAATGCATGTGTGAAGTGACAGATGTTCTTCTTATTGCTGACATGCCTTTCTTTAAGCCACTGAGAGTTATTTTTCCTGAGGAATGTGTTGTTTGGCAACTTTCAGTATTATTTCTTTTTTCTTTGGACGAATGGCTTGTTGCATAATACCATAAATCACCAGCACAGGCTGCTCCGCTAAGCTGTAAGCCCATTTCTCTTAAAGGGTACTCGGCCTCACCTTTTCCTCCCCCTCTACTCCTTCCCTTTGTAGAGTTGCACAATCGATTTCATGTGTGAATTGTGATAACCGCAAATGAGTGTTTGCTATCTTTTCTTACAAGATGAAACGATGCATTCATTATCAAGCCTTGGCCTATGGGAGTGCAATGCCACGCGATGTTACCACCATTTGTCAGGTTTTCAACATGAAACCCTGTCGGAGAGCGGTGGGGGAAAATGCATTCTTTTGTCTATCTTAGCTCTAAGTGCATTTTTCCTGACACTGTGTTCAGTATGAATCATTTACCATACAGATGAACCTAAAAGGCGCCACTCACTTACAATGCCTCCCATGCTTCACTTAGTGCTGGGGAAGGCCATTCTCTCCGTGACTGACAGCAGCAGTGGATTTGTGATGTAATATTCATAATGTGTCACATAGTAATACATCAGTTTGAGCATGATGCAGATTTCATGTCTGACAAGGTTAGGCAGCTCTCAGGTCATGGCGGGACTGGCCTTGGGCTACACCCTTTTCTAAGTGTGCCCTGAGAAGCCAAATAAAACCCCATATATAAGAACACCAAGCCCCTAAGAGTAGCACAGTAAAATATAGTGTACCCCGCTCAGCTTTTTCAATTAGTCAAATGAAATGAACAGGCGTAAGTACACACGGCTGTATTTCACAGCAGCCACTGAGCTCATTCATCATTGTTTACTTCAGGGGCTTGAGCTATTATTTATTTATTTCCGTGCACTTATTTATTTATTTTACTGCAGAAATGCAACGACAAGCGTCCACAGCAAAGGCTGCGTGTCTTGTGTCTCCTGTGCGGAGTCCAATAACACATTTCCTCTTTGCATTGACAACGTTTATCTCGATCTTAAACCTGTGTGTGTTCCGAAGATCAAAAGTTGCGGGCAGCCGTGGCCTCAGGTGCTCCAAACTGCAGCTGAAGCCGAGCTCTCACCAGCCATCTGTTAGAGCGCTGCAGACCATTTCGGAGTAATCAGGAAACACCTGCATATTTCCCATAAGCAACGGCTGTCATTACGTTTGTTTGGGAATGAATAATGGTGTACAGAACTTACTAAGACCGTGGCGCTCCTCAGTAAGTAATGAAGAATTCAAGTTGCTTCAAGCTGTTTCCACTTGACTGCAATAAAACTGTGTAACAGTAAGGAGCAGAAGTCAGAAACCGCCCTTCATCTATTTCATTTCCAGTGAAAAGGCCAAAAATATGTTTACAAAGTTCAGGTTCATAAAATTGATTTTGAAAAAACTCTGAAGATTACATTCCTGAAAGACTACATGACACAGTGGGTCAGAAGGGATGAGGAATTGTCAAAAACTTCTCACAGAGGAAAGGAAATAGATTCAAAACCATTTACAAATTGATCTGATTCTGAGAGCAGCGACTGGCCGCCAGAACCCAGACCTCAGCATCACCGAGTGTGTTAGTAATTACTTGGATTTTGAGCAGAAAATACTCTAGAACAAGTTTCTAATACAAATTGTGAAAATATTGAAAGCTATAATAAAGGCAGGGTGGACCATTGTTTTTACAATTAGGCCTTGAAAATTTACATTAAATTCCCTGTTTAATTTAGTCATCTCTCAGTATCTGAGGGGGGGGGGGGGGTGTTCTAGGTCACCCCACATGCACAACAAAATCCTGATACTCGAGTCTCTTATATAAAATGCTGTAGTATTTGCATATGACCAACCCACACATATTTTTGATCGATGTTTGGTTGAACCCGCAGATATATGACTGTCTGCACATGTTTACGTATTCTGCTGTTTTTCTCTGATAATGAAAAAAGGTCTTGTATTTTACAGCTACTTTGTCTAAGAGTTAAGTAAATGGAGGGTGGTCTCTGACATGTGCACTGTGCTGTACTTTGACCTGCATAATCAGAAATGTAGCAGTAGCTGCATGCTAACATTTGATACAAACATCTCCTGTGGCTTATGCATTTTTACACTTGGTCTCATGTTGCCTTTGATATACTTGAGCAATATTTGTAGCTGTGCAAAGTTTTGATCCAAGCTTATCTTAATAGGATCAATCTGAAATTCTATTCTCTGTGATCCAGTCGTAGTGAACATGTAGCACAGGTTTGCTATCTTCCTTCATCATTGTCATCATCATCAATTTGTCACTGGCTTGTGCATGAGAGCTCAGTTGGGGATCTGTCGCTGCCCATATACACATCTGTTCACACCCTCCACTTACTCTCTCTCTCTCTCTCTCTCTCTCTCTCTGTTTCTGCCTCTCTCTCTCTCTCTCTCTCTCTCTGTCTCTGTGTCTGTCTCTGTCTCTCTCCCCCTCTCTGAAGCTTAATCTTGACATGCCGCTTCCTCCATTCCAGTCAGCCTGTGAAAGAATCTGTTGTCATCTCCGTATTCGTGCTATTATCTCATGTCATTTTCTCCCTCTGAATGAAAGATAGAGAGTGTGTGAAAGCTTAAAAAGACATCTGTGATGTTACAGAAATGACAGCTTGGCAGATGAGGTCTATGTATTTTATTTTCCAATCTATTTATATGTTGTCCTTATTTTTATCCTCTTTGAAGGTGATTATCTATTTACAAACATCTCCTCCATTAAGTTAGCACTAAGTAAGCAAGTCTTCATGTTCAATTCCATTTAGAACCATGTCAAATTTGCATCTGTTTTTCTTATATACAGCGTACATTTGCTTTCAGGTCTTTTCTGGTGTCATGTGTGGCATGTTATTTTGTAAGGGTCTACGTGGAATATTGGTGAGAAAAAAAGAAACATGTCAGCAATTAGATTCACAAGCATTGTGTATTAACAAAGCGTACAGAATAACATCATATTCATATCACAGGCCAAGTGGTTTTGTTAATGGTCATTGTTCCTTTGCAGGTACTTCGTTCTACATAAGCTGAGGAATCTGAAGTTTCTGGACAGCAGAAAAGTGACCCAGAAAGAGCAGCTGGAGGCTGAGGCTCGCGGAGAATTCATGAAGGTGGTCAAGCCCAAAAGTGAGCAGGTCTGTCTCTCTTCGGTTCCTTTAGTAGTAGTAGCTGTAATATTATTGTTTTGCCCAACATTTGTAAAGAAAAATGGCAAATTTGAACTTGCGTTAGAGCTTGTAGAAACACATTAATCATTAAAAGAAATGATATAATATAAATGCATAATAAAATTTTTATATAAACAATTTCTTGTTATTTTGCCGCTAACACGTTTAAATTTGCCATTTTTTTTACAAGAAAATAAAACAAAATCATTGGCCACATATTGATCCCCTTGCTGTGACTTAGCAATTATCCAAACTCAAACCTTTTAGCCATTTGTTGCAAAGTTCCATTTTAACAGTATTTTAGTCGAGGAAACTGTTCCGTTGTTTTTGTTTTTTTTTATTTAGACAAATGCTTCACCAGGGAAGACACGATGATGTGAGTCTTACGGAATATATCAAGTTTTAGCTCATTCTTATTCATTTATTTGTACTTAAGTCTGATGTTGATATTATTGAGCAAAAAAGGTTCAGAGAGCAGTATGACTCTGATATTGTGCATGTTTTTTGTACCAAAGATGTGTAACCTGGAAAAAGATTGAGTAGGTTTACTTTCAGTAACTGAGTAAGTGGTTTCCACTTTCATTTCCATGTGTATGGCCTCTGCGAGCCTGTCTGTGTGGATGAGTGTAAGAATTAGGGAGCGCTGGGCTTTTTAATCTAATTCATGCCCCTCCCTGGCCCACCTTATTGTTTGTTGGTGTTTAATTGTCAGAGAGCTTTACGCAGCTGCTCGTGTGCGGCTCTTTGAAGGCGTTCCACTCTCCTGGTTGAGGGGAGGGTCTCTTTAAGGAAGGGAGCTGACCTCATTCCGTATGCATGAGCCCAGATCAAAGTGGACAGCGGCTGTCCGCTCGGCCTTGCTCGGCTGTGTGTGACAGCGCTGGAGATCGTCGCGACAGCTCACGTACACACGCCGCTCCCAATCGCTTAATTACCCACCGCACTCACAATTATTCCTCCCTCGCTTGTTTTTGGAGGAGGCGTGCTCTTTCCCTTCAAATACTTTTTTTTTCCTGCCAATTTTTTTTTGGATCCTTTCATTTCTGCCCCTCTCCTCCTCTTTCTTCTTCTCCTCTTCTCTTCCCCCCCTCTCTCCGTCCTCCAGGACTTATAAATGAATAGCTTCACTAAGATTTGATTTCATGTAATTGTACAGTCATAAAATATTGATGTGGTGCTGGAACGAGGCTTCATCGTTGCACCATCCCTAGAGCGCCGTGCCGGATCCGAGAGGTAAATATGGTTGTAGCATGGCAAGAACAAAGCAGCCTCATGACAGCCACTGCTCATGCGAGTCAACACAGGGCTTGGGAAGTGCAAGAAAAGAGAAGGGAGCCGGAGTTCGTCATCGTCGACACCAAGCCAAAAAAAAAAATAGTGAGATGCGAGGTTTATTGTCTTGTTTTCAAGATGCTGAAGTCACTCATTTGATTCAGCATTAAAGTGGCAAACAAGAAAGGCGAAGCAGTGTGATGAGTTAACCTCATTCTGGCATGTTTGGAGTTCGAAGCCAGCTTTGTTAGTCACAAAATAGGGAACGAAGTGTTGTGCAACCACTTGGCTTGAATAAAATCACCCCACGCACATGCACACACACACACACACACACACACACACACACGACACCACCCTTCCTGGACATGCAGAGAGGATTTAAAACTTTCAAATTATCATCAAGTGAATTTTGTGGGGAGCTGATGATCAAATACATAAATCAGTATGCTTGAAACACTATGAAATAGTAAATCTGCTTAAAGGCAGTAGGCCGTGTTTTGGTTTAAAGCCATTTTTATAACACACCTAGGGGAAGCAGATATAAGAAGAGGATGGACGTCTGCTCTCTGGGCCATGCCCCGCACTTAAACAGATTAAACTCTGCTTTAATGCTGTGGAGGCGCGCTAGTCCTGGCACAATAGCCGTCTTTGTGTGGACGTATTTAGAAAAAGAATAGCGAGAAAGAGAGAGGGAGAGACGGAGAAAGATAGAGACAGAAAGAGGGAGAGAGAGAGAGGGAGAAAGTTGGCCACGCTGGAACGTCCTGTGGCACAGCTGTCACGCCAGCGCTTCCCCAGCGTTTGTTTTGAGTTAGATGAGACATGATGTGGCAGCCACAACAAGCTCTGTGGGGCATGTGTACTCTCCGGCTCTAATTGGCTTCATCATCGTGCCGATTGTCTGCTGACCAATAGTGCAGGTCACCAATTAACAAGCGCCGGAGACAAGCTAGCGCCAAGCGCAGGCCTGCAGAAGATGATGGCATAATTAGTTATTTGTGTTTGCTTTTATGTTTCATCCAGTGGGGTGTCTTACATTTAAAGACATGCCGAGCTTTAACAATGTTATAGCAGCCTGTAATTAGCGCGCTCATTTTCACAAAGTTCCCCATTCAGCTGCAGCAGAGAGAAAACAGCAGGCTCAGATGGAGAGAGAGAGCGCGAGAAGCGTGTTGTTTATCGTGGAGCTTGTTTTCTGAGATCAACTTGGAGAAGTAAACATGCATCTGGAACGTTGGACTCAGCTTTAATCTTCCAGAAGAAAATCGTGCTCGGCTTTTATGATATATATTTTGGCAACGCCCCCCCACCCCAGAAAAAGCACTTTTCCTTTATGAGCGGCAAGGGAAAAAATGGCAAAGGGACGAGAATTGGCGCTTTGGAGCTCAGTCACATGACCCTCTTATTTAAAGTTGACCTATATGTGTACAATGTTTATAGTGTGTCTGTTAAAGCAACTCAGCCAAAGTACTGTGATGGCTTGTGGATGTGTACCGTGAGGTTTTATGATGTGGATCCTCTCTTCGTGTCGTGGAAATGCTTAATCATAATGTTTGGAAGCCCTGGTGAACTTTTGTGAGCTTTGAATCACATTAGAATTGAGTGTGACCGCGATTTAAGCTGCTTTTCAATCATGACATTATGGCATTAGGCTCTGCTACACCACATGGTTTTCATCAAACTACGGCGCACTCTTATACAATATGAATACCATAACTCTGGAGCACTCTGACCCTTTTCCAAGACTTTCAAATTGTATCCAGAGAGTCCCGATTACTGCACAGGGGAAAAAAGAGCTTTTATTGTATTTAGAACCTTATTGATACTTTCTTTTTGCCTCGACAGGAATCAAGTGACAGAAATCATTTTAAGTGACGCTGCAATTTTTTCGAATGTATTGAGATATTTAGCATCAGTGCAATTTAGCTGAAGGAGACATTTATTATAGCCTGTTGCAAATCCTTTTCGCTTCTGCATTGATTTTTCCCTTCCAACATGCACCAATGGCCCTAAAACTATATATTAATGTAAGTGGTAGAAAATGAGCTGTCTCGCTGTTGTTGTCGGGTGTCTGTGCATGTCTGATGCCTGTTGGAAAGCAGGAAGGTCATTTTGCAGGCTGCAGTTATGAGGACAGCGTAATTGGGAATGTGCTTTATTGGATTTCTGGAGCGGTGAGAGGGAGTGATCTGAACAGCACAAAGAGGCTTTAAACAAGTACCTACAGTAAACAAGCAAATTCAAAAGGGCTATTTAGGGGAGTTCTGTTTTCTCTCTCTCCCTCTCCCTCTCCCGTTCCTCCCCAAAAGCCACAGTTAAGAGAAGGAAAGTGGAAAGCCTTGAGCTGTATTTTGGGGAAATTGGGCGTGCAGGAATGCCATAATGTGATAATTCTCTTAGAGGACTCGGAGGTCATGGAATGCGATGGCGCGAAACCACACTGAGTCGCTGGGCAGCTTTTGGAAAAATCCATGTAGCTGAATGTGGGCTGCTTCTCCTGTTTCCTCAGAAGCACTGCGAACCCTTCATAACATCTTTAAAGCCTGCACTTTAACAGGCCATGTCTATCAAAACACTTTGACAACACTTTGGCAACCTGTACAAACACTTCCACCAGTCAGGATCATGCCCTGCAAATGTTTCACTGACATCAGCATCTTAAACACTGGGTTTTTTTTTCTTCTTCTTCTTCTTCTCTTTACAGTGGGTGAAGTAAGCGCTCCAACTCCCTTAACAAAATAATGTTTGGTAGCTACGTAAGAGTGTAATGGTTCTAAAATGTCAGCTAGATTATGCTTGGATGAAGCATTTGACTTGATTTTCTCGTAGGGATACGCGATTTCTCCCACATCCTCCTCACGGGTAATGAAAAGCAGACGGCCCAACTGGAGCATTTGGAGCCAGGACTGAGGTCCCATCAGTTCTTGTCACACAGACTCTGCTCTCGGTAATCCATGCTGGCAGAGCCAGGAAAGTTATGAAGTGGATCTCCTCTGTGCATTTTTCATATTAATCTGCCTCTCACCAGAGGAGTTCATATCGAGACAGCGAAAATAGCAGGACCAACTAAAAGACAGACCACCTGAAGACGGCCCGTGGATGGCAACCGATTACTGCATTATTCACTCTCTGAGTTCAGTGGAAAATTTTCTCTCTCTCTCTCTCTCTCTCTGTAATCTTTCTTGTATAGCCGGTAAAGAGTGTCGCCATATTCATCTCCTTGCTTGAGAATTATGAGTTCCCTGAAGCATTCAAACATAATAAACAGGGGGCTATAGAGCTCAGTGCCACTGTGCCTTCAGTGTGTTTGCTGAATCATTTTATGGGATAAATCTTTCCTCAGAGACAGCTATAAAAATATCATTCTCAATGGGAAGTGCAGTTCCAGCGAATAGATTGCTTGGAAACAGAAGTTTATTGCCATTTTTCGGTGGACAGATATACCTAGATTTGTTATGTGGAGCTGAAAGTAGTATGTGATGGAATATCTCATTTGCAATGAGATTACCCATGGACAGAATATGAGATAAAGTAGCTTGTTTCTAAGACATGATGAACGCCGCCAACTCTGTCAAGCTGCTGTTAAAAGTACTGCTGCAGTCCCACATTTCTGTCTGTGTAGTCAGCTCTGGAGTACAG
Organism: Hoplias malabaricus; assembly: GCF_029633855.1. Lineage (NCBI taxonomy): Eukaryota > Metazoa > Chordata > Actinopteri > Characiformes > Erythrinidae > Hoplias > Hoplias malabaricus. The sequence continues at coordinate 16,997,300 of NC_089807.1, read as the reverse complement.
ACAATTGGGATGCACCTTTATTTTTTCAACAGTGTTATTGAGTTTTAATGGGGTCAGCAATTTAAGTCGCACTGCCTCAGGACCAGCTGAGAAGAAACATGTAACAAGGACGCAGTGTCTTTGGTGCTAAGCCCTCTACAGTGCCCCTTGTGGAGGATCTTCTTGAATGTGAGTGAGTGAGTTTCAGGCCAGTTCCATGAGGTAGTAAAACAAAACGTAAGCATCAAAAAATGTGTAATGATGCATAAACACGTTTAATGGACCACATCCTAATTTTTAAGAGTTTATGAACCATTTTTAAGTTTGTGAGTTTATATCTTAAAGACATATATTTATTTACGTATGTAAATATCTGATCTGATTAATCAGAAAGTGGTTCAGACTGAAGCAGTCCAGGGTGAAACTAAACAATGTTAGTAGATGTTAGTAAGTGGATTTGTGTTTGTGAGATCAGATCAGTTTCTTGTCCCTATATGGATTTTATGAATTGAGTTGTGAATAACACATTATGAAAGTTTACCAGTGTTTACATAGATGTTGTTATTGTATATACATTACACACATGTACTTAAAATAACCGGATAACTGTCATTGGCAGGAATATTTTAGTAGTAGACCCTTTGAAGATATATCAAAAGCCTTTCAGTAAGAGAGATAGAAAAAACAAAACAATGAAAGTGCTCAAAGTGGTTCTTGTAAGACATTCCTCCAAAGATTTCCTTTTTTCAACGCCTTTATTTTTAAGAGTGTTCCATAAAATCATCAGTCGGACTCACTCCCTCAGTCTCACTCTATCAACAGCTCGGAGTACTGGCCTCCTCAGCGTGCCGTTATTTTCTTTTGCTGCAGAGCCAGGAGGACGCTGTCTCCTCCACGTGTCTGAGAAGGCTAAGGACAGCTTGGGCTTTTCCCCGTCTGTCCTGAGGGACGAGCTTTGGGACAGATCTGGTGTCCAGCAGTGCAGTGTTTGGACTCTGCTGAAACTGCTCTGGCAGCTGGAGCTTTGGAGGTCGCAGCAAGGGCAAGGCCCACGAAAACACTCGCAATTAGAGCCAGTGACTCACAGTGTCCACATAAATCAGATGACATTGCACATCATAAACAGACCGTAAAACTTTAAAGCACTGTTAATTGTTAGTAATAGCAGCACGATTGATTTATGGACCAGTACAAAGCAAAAAGATATGGGCGGGTGACCTCAGTGTCACGTCACTCTTATTACACAAGTGGTAGATTGCATATTTCAGCTTGAAAACAAGCAGATGTTTTTGAGGAGTTCTGTTTGAACAGTCATCAGGATGTTTCCCATTTGCATTGCTTAATGGAAAGTGAGAGGGAATGGTTCAGGGTTTGCGTTCCCATTTGTTCTTTGCTTTTGTTCAGTCCTCTGAGATGAGGAGTTAGGAAAACTGTAAAACCTGTCTTAGGGAAAAAAAGGTTTTCTGTCAACATTGTGTCCTCCCTTTTAATAAAAGTCACAGATGTGTTACTCATGTTAAACAGGGACAGTTTTATTGTGCGTTCGTGTTATCACAGTGCAGGCTTCCATGTGCACTTAAGCCAGTGGGTAAACGTTTAATAGATAGCTGTCAAAAACAAAAACAAAAGTATGGTGTCAAAACAGGTTCTAAAGTTCTGAAAACCAAAAATCAGAATCCCTAATCAATAAATGACATTTTGTAATTGAAAAAACTGTCATTAATATTGAGAATTATAAAAACAGGTTTGTAACGAAAATATTTCTGTATATAATCGTTTTTTGAGTTTAATCAATTTTGAGTTTAATATCCTTGAAGAATTTTTTTTTTTGTCTTGAATCATTTTTGCTTTCATTCTGCCTTTTCTCAGTTGCGTTTCTCTCCGCCTCGCTTTCACCTCCAGAACTTTCAAAACTTTACAAACCTGTTTTTATAACTCTCAATATTAATGAGAGTTTTCTCAATTACAAAATTACATTTATTGGTTATGGATTCTGATTTTTGGTTTTCAGAACTTTAGAACTTATTTTGACACCATACAAAAGAAGTTTTTTTCTCACCTGTAGGTCTCACCTTTTAAATGTACAGATTCCAATATATCAACAAAATTGATAACACATTTGTTTTTATAAGAAGAGGAGAAATATAGCAGTTAATTTGAGGAATTATTGCTACTCTATGTAGTTTCTCTTTTTGGAAAGTCAAATAGACCTACACAAGCATAAAGACAATACAACATGTCATTTTTCATAAAAGTTATATTTACCAGCTGTTATATCAAGTTGACATCTGTGTTAGATGATATTTATGTGTGTGATGACACCCTCTGGATGAAATGAGACTTTGTAATTCAGCACAATGTAATGTAATGCAGCATTAATGCCTTTAATCATGTAACCTCTTTTATTATTACATATGTGATGGTATAAGTAGAAAACTGTAATTCTCTTAGTTCTCTGCTCTGATATGTCCATTAGGAATACTGGGATAGAAACTGGAAGGTTTGGCTTTCTAATGGGAATAAACATTAAAATTACTATTTGTGATCAAAAGTTTAATGTTGGAAACTGTTAGAACCCATTAGAACGGTGGTTCCCAAAGTGAGGAGCGTGCAGCAAGGCAAATGAATGACATGGATAACGTATGTCACTGGTAATAATTCCACTGTAAAAGTGATTTGTCACTTTGTTTTGTAGTGTTCAGTAAGAAGTTGCAGATTTGTATGTATTAGAATGTTTGAAATGAATTCCAGATAAAAAAAATATTCTGATCTAGAAACAAAAACATACAAAAAAAATCTGCAGAGTATTTTGGCAGCTACTGTGTTAGAAAACATCAAAAATTTTACTCCAGTGAGACCTTTTTCATTGTTGTTGTTCACCCATCAGGAGAAGACTACTGTTATAAACTACTGGACGCCATCCGTACTTTTAATGGCTTCTGATATTTTCACCCTTGTTGATGTTTAAGGATTGATTTTACCAAAAACATTGAAAGCTGATTAAAAATAAAAAAACACATGCTGAGACGGTTAGCTATGGGCTGCGGTCTCTTCTGTGTTTTTGGTAGACAGTTTCAAGGATTGAGAGGTGTCTCAAGTTTACTGACCTCTCTGCTCTTAAACACCTACTAAATCTGGTAAATTACCGATGAGATGAATCAGGTGAGTGTGAGCAAAGACACCATCACGGCGCGCTGCACTGCGCTCCTCCAGGACCAGGGCTGCGTGACCCCGAGTTACACTAATGCTGAGCGAGTCGTTGTTTCACTTCAGTTACAATACTTGCTCGTGATGTTTTTGCAATTACAGAGGCACAGACAAGCACGTCCCGCAGCGCCAGTTCTCATAGTTTAATTACAGTTTAACTTTTCAGTTTTCCTCTGATGATTGTAAGATGCTGCCAGCCTAATTAAACACAGATGGCTTATTCTGAAAACCTTCACTCTGTGTGTGTGTGTGTGTCTGTCTGTGTGTATGTCTGTGTGTGTTGCTCGGGACTGTGCCAGAGCCTGAGTTTAGATGGAGCCAGATCATTAGGCATATTTAAAGTAATCCTGCATCTGATTGTATCACATAACACTAATTGTGTCATCATGATTTATATACACATGCAAATGGGCCTGTGTCGCCTCTGTTACCATTGTAACACTTAATTTGGCTTTCATTAGTGTGAGGGAGATGCTGATAGAAATTTATCTCCCACTCAATCCGCTCAAGGGTAAGGATATCTCTGACCTCAGAGAGTGAGAGATGTTCATCAGCAAGAGAACAGCCGGCTTTATTCACAATCCCTTTGAGTGACTCTTTTTAAGTGATTATGGCTACACAAGTACAGAGCGTTAGGAGTAGGTTTCCAACATGTCTTTGAAATGTAGCATTAGGAAATTTATGAAGGTCATATGTAAAACTGGGCCTGGTTTCCTTCCCACTGTTCAGTAAACTCCATATTCATGTGCTCGCGGTGTGATGAATCCTAATGATCAGCGCTAAACATGTGCCGTGTTCGACCGATGAGAAAGTGGCTGTGACAGAGATTGAGTGGTGGTCTTTTCCTGGGGGGTCTTGGAGCTTTTCTCACTCCGTGTCAGGGGCTCCCAGTGGGGGCGTTCATTGCTGGACCTCCGGGGGTGCTGGAGCCAGTGGGGCAGCAGGGACTCCATTACCCAAACAGCCGTACCCAAAACAAACCCTATACTCTCAGTTCACACAGCACCTTTACTGCTCCCCCCTAGTGCTACTGAAAACAACCAACCCCAACTCACTTTATACTCCCTGCAAAACATGGACTGTTCTGTATGAGGTGAGCTTTCCATTCTAGCCAAGAAGACGGTTTTAGTGCCTTAAAATTCATGGATAATACTCAATAACTGTGGTGTTACATTTGATTCTGTTCCATGAGGTCCACATATGCTATTTGTTGGGTTTACACACACACACACACACACACACACATATATGTATAAGATCTTGCATCTCTTAATGCTGATTTTGTTATTGTAAATTTAATACTAGTATGTATATGTAAATAGGGCTGGATATTACTTCAATATCAATATATATTGCAATAAAAAACTATTCAATAACAGTGATATAGATATCGATGTATTTAGTAATTGGCTGCTATCTATGGTACCATATTTTTAAAAATTTGAGCAGAAACGTTATTATGGACAGGGCTAACCTGCTGTGGGGTAAAGAGGAAGGTATATGTAAGTATTGTTGTTGGCCAGAAAAAAACGAGTAACTACAAAATAGTAACGTTCATTGTAAAAATTTTGTGACATCACAAAATCAATGATTTTAAAATGGTCTGCTTTCGGAGATTAGTTTTCATATATGAATGGCATGGTTTTGGAGGTTAGTACATTTCGGCACTTATACAGCTTTTACCTGCTACTGCAGACCTTTCGTAGAAAGAGGAAATGCTAAGAACTAAACTTTAATCGTCAATTTTTATTCAGTATTACTGCATTGTTTTGGTAACCACTGTGAAGCATGTATGTAAAACTCGTGTAACTGGAACGGGGCTCATGTACAGTCGTGTTGTTATTCCTCAGACTTTTGCTTAATTTTGCATCTCAACTAACACTGCATTGAAATGAGACTAAATCCCTTTCTGAAATAACAGTAAAAGTAGCAGTGTTTAAGCTTAGTGTCTGGCCCGACACCATGCATGAAAGGAGCGGACTGAACTTATGGGAACTCTTTGTTCAGAGCAATAGTTGTTGACTTGCAGAATTCAAGCAGGACGCCAAAAGCAAAGTTGTCTATTCAAGTTGGTGCTTACACAAGGCCTCTTTGTGGTTTCTAAAGCTTGTCAGACATCAGGGCCGGTAAGAAAAAGTATATTGTTTCCAGCTCTTGGATTCCTTTCCTTCTGACATCTGCCACTCTGTAAAGATGATAAATTCTTGCCTCATTAGCCAGCGGTGTGGGATTACAGCCTGACAACACATTAATCACTCGCCTCTGTGGCAGGCCCCACTTGCAATAGGCATTGTTAACAAAACTTTTCTAATATGTCACTCTCCTCACTGACAGCCTGTAATCAATCATTCTGATTGACAGGCCTGATAGATTACACTATTTATGCTGTATGTAATGAAAGATAGCGTTTCCACCTACTGTCATTCCTGAGAGGATGATAGGCCACCTCTGAAAAAGAACATACGGAGGAGAAGATAGAAAAGAGGGAAACGGCAAAGCAGCCGACAGACGCTGGCACGGCATTGTGAACTATAAGCAGACAGTGTTCTGCTCCTTAGTGGGTGTCTTTTTTGTAGGGAGGCATTGTTTGGTAATGTGGTCTAGCTTTAAGGAAGTCTTCACAGCGACAGCTCTATTGTGATGTGGGCTGCTGTCACTGGCGGCTCAGTTTCAGGCAGGGGAAAACTAGACTTTGTCTCTACCTGCACATTTGCTTTATCTGCCCTTATTGTGGAGGTGAAACTTTATGTTGGCTTTTTGTTATGAGTGAGGAGCACACAGTAAACTGCATGCTGCATGATGGGCCCTGGCTTTCGCAATTTAACATTTTCACAATGCATCAAATTCTCAATTTATTTGGGTTCCTTATGCTCCATTTTCGTACTTTGTTTATAATCCGTAAGCTTTCCTTTTTATTGCGTGTAAATTTGCATTGGTAAAACAGCACATAATTCTGAAAGCTGAAAAGGCATGTAGGAGAAGGTGTCATCTCCGAAAGACGAAAGCACTGAAAAAGGGGACCAGTCCATCATGCGTCTGACAGCTGGTGAATTTGGGGCTTTTCTTGTGCGACAGCGAGCTGTCAGGAAATTAGTTAACTGGAGCATATTGTGGAGAGGCAGGTAATTTAGCCTCATTGATGGCATCACATAATGGCCTGCAGGAGTCAGCTTCCTGACCTGCCACTGCTTTGTGTATAATGCAGAATTTAGTGGCATGCTCAATGCATCTTGTCAGCTGCAGGATTGGATTCTCAGCCCACTGTATCTCAGCTTGCAACATATTGGTCAATTATTTCTGAGGCTGTCAACACCAGGAGACACTGTTATTTTGTGTGTGTTAACTTTGCATCATTAAGACACCATGCGACAGGGAGAGGCCCTCTTGAGCGTTATTTATTTAGATTCAAGCGAGGATAACCTTCACGTTCTTTTGACCCCTGTTATGTTAAGATAGCAGGGGGGAGGGAAGTCTGTTGACAGGAGGAGATTCAAATTTGAGAAATTCTTTTAATCTAACTGTTAAGTGTAATGCTCCGAACATGAGCGTGCATTTATTTAGACAGTTTTTTTTGGTTGCACGAGTGGCAGCACGTCCCCTAGCATTGTCCCCTCCATATATAGCGCTCGATACGAGATGTCAGGAGGAATGTAGATGTTGCTAAAAATGTAAAATGCTCAGTCACTTCCAGTGCTTGATGCGCGGTGAACATGCACTCCATGTTACAGAGAATTGCCTGTTACAGAATTGCATTAGTCAATTAATATTTCACCGTTTATGGGACAAGGGATCGAAGGCACTGTTTAGCAGCGTGACAGTGCTGACTTTTATTTGCAATGAATCCATTGGCTATTAACAGATGCAGCAGTAAATAAACAGGCAGCTGAGATCTGGAGAGAGTGAAGCGCCGCTGAGAGTCACACTAAAGGCTCCGGCTGAGAAGAATGGCTTAGCTGTGGATATTTAGGTGACGGAAGTACGGAAGATTAATGAGAAACCTGAGTGAGTAAAGCCACATCGCTGTGTGGGACATGATTAGAGCTTGACACGGACTGTAATAACATCTCTCCATGTCTGTTTACCTTCTCGCTCCTTTTTTATTTCTTCTCCCGCTCTCCTCGGGAGTGATGCGGATGTATAATGTATGTGTGATAGGCTCAGCGGAGGGTCATACGGGGGGAAACCTGCCCTAACAGGTAGAGCTGACACCTCAGCCTAGGGCTCTGGGCCCACAGGAGGGGGCGGAAGGGCCGGGTTTCACGTCAGTTTGACTTCTCCATCTGAGAACAAACAGGCCGGGCCTGCAGGAGATTAACTGGACCAGAGCATTGCATTAAAGCTTTATGTCCTCCCTGCCTTTAGTCTGACAAGTCATTAACAGGCTGACATCATGGTCTGTGAAGCTAATGAAGAGAAGCCTCTGTGGTGTGATTGTAATTTATACAAAACACATTTGTCTGCAACTGAAGTCACAGATATGACAAGGGTTGTAGCTGTACCTATATATATATATATAGACCATTGAAGTGTAATAAAGTATGCAGAGAAACAAGTGGACTACAGAGTGCTCCTGTATGGTCAGTGGAGCTGATAAAATGGACACTGATTTAGGGTGACCAGACATCCTCTTTTCGCCGGACATGTCCTCTTTTTGGGCCCTACAAAATGCGTCTGGCCAGGATTTCTAAATCTCTAAAACTGTCTGGGATTTTGCCGTCCATGGTCTTCCCCCTGGGCCTATTCTTATAATAAGCCCTAATCCCTTTCTTGAAGTGTGCACTTCGATGACGTATGATGATGTTGTTGTAGATGAGCAAAAGAAGCGCACTGGGATCAAGTGTTCAAGGGGTCAGAGCTCAGAGTAGAATTGGGACACACTTCACCCAATGTGCATTCTTGTGCTTACATCACTTTCAGCCGAGCTCCACTCCACATCAGTGTTTTACTGGAGCGTCGAACAGAAATGTGATGAAAGTTGTTAAGGTAATTTATCATAGTCTCTTCTTCGTATTTGGAAGCGTTTGTGTGTCACACGAGCCTTTCACTTTCTGCTCTATATTTTACAAACCCGAAAGTCATCGCTTCTGTCGCTATAATGACACAAATTTTGAGGATATTTTATACTCATTTTACTGGTATGTGTCTCAGGTGTGGGAGTATTTTGAGGGTTTGCAAGTACTGATCTCTCCTCATTATTCAATCTGCATTCCTAATTCATCAGCTCTCCACACTGAGCTGAATGAGAGAGCTAGAGAGAAAGAGAGAGAAAAAGGCTGGTTCTCTCTATTCAGCGTATGAAAGCCTAGAGGCTCAGACTGATCTGAACACAGGCCTCCTGCTAGCCCCGGTGCCTCAGGGGTCACCTACAGGCCAGCTGGGTCAAGTGACACTCATACTCTGTTCATCCCTCACTCGGCAGAGAGAAAAACAGACAGACAGAGTCTGTGCTGTGTTGCTCTTGCTGATCAACAACAGTAATGCTCCAGGCTCAGTGTTTGCTAACAGAGCTAGCTGGGTTAATTTAGCCTGTGTGAGGCTGAGGGCCTCAGGCTTTAGAAGAGAACTTTGTGCCTGAATTCCATTTAGACTAGTTATATTTAGATTGGACTTGTGTGTGCTTAGGTCTTGTCATTGCTTGGATTTGCTTATAGTGTCGAGGTAATAAACTGCCGCTGTTGGACATCTGTAACTGAAGAGGAAGGTTTACCTTGTTAACCAGTGGAATGGGCTTCATCTTGTTTTTTAATTAACTATACACCGCATAGGTGCCGCAGACGGTCGTGACTTCTGACATTAGTGGCCGGCTATTAATATCCACCGTGTGACCTTCGCGAGGCTGGCACTGGGCAGGAAGTTGACAGATTCATGGCTCCTCTGCCCTGAATAAGGTTGTCACATATTTAAGTGCTTGAAATGGGTCCAGGCAGCCATAAAGCACCGACATTTTAATTCGGGCCTGGACTGGAAGGCAGAATTTTAGCCATATAAATGCTGGCTCTTGAATAATACAAGCAGGGGCTAATAGCTGGAATTAAAGTATTACCAGGACTATTTCAACAGTGTTAAAGTTCAAACATTATCCAGCTTGGAAGTTTCTCTCTTTCTAAAACATCATCTGTGACTGATGTGGAGTCAAGAGGTGAAGTGATGACACCCTCTTTTTCCTGTTTTCTTCTTCCAGCGATAGTGTAAGGTTCGCTTTGTGTCCTGTGTGTTGTTATATTAAGCCCGTGTTGCCTCTGCCCAAACACAGGGCAGCTTTTGTCTTGTGCAGGATGTGCTATCTCTGTGTTCGCCCGTGCAGGGTGTTGCATTTGATCGGTGGGCTCAGGATGCTGGGCTGGGAGCGGGGGGCACGGCAAAACCGCTGTGTTGTTTGACAGAATGTAGGATGTGAGGGCAGAATACTTTTTCTCTGAAGCAGGTGTTGCTCTTCTCTCCTGCCCAGGCCAGACAGGGCCAGGCTCCACTGCCAACCAGCCACTGAAATGCACACTGGCAATTGGCTGACCTGGAAAGAACGGCCTGTTCTGGAACCCCCCCCCCACACACACACACCTCTCTCCCACACTCTTTCTCCACTAAAGAAATGTCACAAGTGTAACTGTGAGCTGTGACATGGGCTAAAATATTGTTTCACCAGAATATCACCTGATATTGGCATGGGGACACAGTAGGCAGCTGGTAGCACAATAGACATCGCATCCACCCTGTTTGTCTGCCAACTGGCAGCATCAATCAGCGGTCTTGTTTGAGGTAACCTGATAAGCGTTATGGCCCCCACTTTCATCACACCTTAACCCAAAGAGCCGGGGACTTGGCCCTCCTCCTCCTCCTCCTCTGCCGTAAAGAAATCCACAGCCAGAACATCAGATAGCTTTACTATATCCTGTCATAACTCATCGGATTTCCAGACAACTGAGAGCCTTTGTCATCTGCATTCCAGACAGCTCTCGGCTCACACTATTCTTTGGGCGTCGAAAGCTAATGTGTCCTCTCTGTTGATTTATTCTGTTCATTCTGGGAGCCCTTGTTAAAGTGCTGTCTTAAAAATAAAGGACCATAAATAGGTTTCGGTGTGGTCATTCAGTTTAGAAAAAAAGAAAATGTGTAATTGATATAAACACTACACATGGTTCTATCAGGCTCAAAGAAACTTTACTATTCTGTTCCCAAGGCTACATGACACCTACAGAGGATAGTTATGACAAATGCCATAGACCTTCTTATAAACATTTATGAACAACTTTCCTAAATTGAAGTTCATGTCAGGTAATATTAGGGTTCTGACACTTGTTTGTGAAATAACATACACTATATGGACATAAGTATTGGACCATCTAATCATTGAATGGGTCATTCCAAAGGTTTCATTGAATGCAAGTGTGTAGGCTGCCAACAAATCAATTTCTGAAATTTCTTCCCTCTAGATATGATCATCTGAGTAGCATTATTGAAAATTGCAAGTGTTTAGGAACCACAGCAGCTCAGCCACAATGTGGCAGATCATATAAAGTTGCAGTTGCAGAATGAATGTGTTTTTTTATATATATAGAATCACTTTATTAGCCACTGTGCTTGCACACAGAGGAATTTTTTCTCCGCATTTATCCCAATCCGAGCAGTAAAACACACATTTACACACACTAGTGAACACTAGGGGGCAATGAGCACATATACCTGTAGCGGTGGGCAGCCCCGGGAGCAGTTAGCTGTTAAGTGGCACTTCGGGGCTCAAGGGCACTTTAGTCATGACCTGTCGGCTCTGGGGATCGAATCAGCAACCTTCCGGTTACAGGCCCAGTTCCCTAACCACCAGGCCCTGGCTGGACATATTATTTGGGTGAGAGGAGATCACTTTTTCAGGGCATCTGCTCATTAATTTGTGGATCTGTGGCTCCTAACAACCCACAAACCCTTTGTGGGTTTCAGAAATTCATGAAATGAATTGTTCTGGTTTTGTGCTGCTTGTGACATCCTGTGTAGCAACTTTACCATTGGAATCTCTCCTATCACAGCACTGGCTTTTGTAGCAAATGTACCAAACAAACACAACAAGCACAGAACATAATGTACTGGTTAAATATGGCCATGACACCATATGAATTTCCCTAGAGTAAAGTGCCACCTGCTCTTTACACTCAGACATGTCATTTACAAGTATGGTTCTTCAGAGAAAGATACATTGAAATATTCTATAGGAAGCAATTTTTTTTGGTTCTTTTTAAAAGGAATTGCTCCTGTGAATCCTTCTTGCACCATTATTTTTCTGATTTTTAGGAGTGTAGCCACAATGAACTTGTGAGGTTATTGGTGATGAAAGCATTTAGAACATTGAGTACCTTCTGGAATAGAAGGCTTTAGACTAGACACGAGCTCTGATCATGAAAAAAGTCCTTCATGACTTTCATCAGCAGTGGGCCATGATTTTATTCTTTTTTATTATTTTTTTTTCTCTTCCCCTTTTTGTTTTTTGGTCACGCTGCGTGTCATGGATGTCACGGTTGGCTGACACCTGTCTTGTGTGTGAGGTTGGTTGGAGCTCTCTGTGTGTCTGTCAGATAGTTGAGAGGCTGTTTGTTTCCAGGCCGCTGTTGGGCCAGACGCCTCTCCGGCGCTGCAGGCCGCGGCCCAGCTTTGTGCTCATCACACCAGACATGACAGGCCTCCTTCTCTTTGGTGTTGAGAGTGAGTGCTCTCTGTGGCCCTGTGGGGAACCCAGTCAAAATGGCGGCTGCTTTTTAATATATATATATATATATATATATATATATATATATATATATATATATATAATTTTTTTTCTCCCCACTATCTCTTGAACTGCACATCAGAGGGAGGATCAATATTGTGGGTTCTAATATGAGCTAGTTGCTCCTGCAGTAACTGAAGGCGTAACTTGTTGTTTACATGTAGCCTGTGGATAATTGTTTGACTTTTATGTCTGTAGAACTGAGCAGTTTATGCATTCCTTTTAACAGCTCATCGGCCAACTGAAGTAAGCATGCTATAATAATGGCAATATATTGGCTCACTCTGTAAAGTCACTGCATAGCAACAGAAGGGAAGCAAGGCAGGAATCATGTAAGGATCTTTGTTGTAAATTCTCTAAGTTGCGTGGCTTCAAACCAGGCATTTGGAGAATTGCAAAACAGCCCTTTGAGTTTGGGTAGTCATCGATTACAACTGATAATTTCAAAAGGTTTGGTTGCAGACTTTTGTTACTTTGTATTCATTGGTTAATGATCAGTTCTAAGACATATATATTACTATATCTCTTTTCCATTAATGGTCTGCTTTCAAACCCTCCCCCCGTTTTGGCTAATTATTCATTATTGCTTTTAACACTAAATATTTCATAAATAATAAATCAACTATCTGGTAACACTACAGTACAGTTGAAGTGTGGACCATCAAACAGAACACGAGGGGTTAAAGGGATAACAAACACTCATTTAAGCATGATGTATTGATGTAAAAGGCACATATTATGAAAAAAATCCATTTAGAATGCAGTAGCACATTAATTCTGGCATCTGGAGCTCCTACCAACGCACACACTGTGAAACAACCCAGTCAGATATGATCTGCCTAGGTCTGAAAACATGGGACAAATGAGATGGTCTGATTTTGTGCCGAGTTTGCATTCATAGCAGGGACTTCAGAATTGTCCTGCTACCCTCTCTGAATCTCTGCCATCACAGCACTGGACCCCTGATTGTGAGAGCACAAAGGCGAGGTTAAACAGAGCAAAACAAATGCAACAAGCACAGGAATAAGTGTGCTGATTAAATAAGGTGAAAATAAAGGAGAAGAAAGAGAACCAAGGTAAAATGACATAAATGACGTGCTTCTTCTCCATGCCCCTCACTGCTGGGCTCTCTGGTGTTTGAGAAAACAGATTGTCCTCATGTAAAGGGAAAGGTGCTGAAAATGGTCTTTTCTGTTTAGACCTCTTTGATCCTTGTGGTATTATCATCATAACATGTCACATGGCCTTTTATGACGACTCCAGAGAGCTGTGTAAACGTGTGGTAAAGTGGTATTTTTTCCCTCTTTGAACACATTTCTTTAAAATTCCTTTAATGCTCTGTCCTCTTTTCAGTCTTGAGATGTGCACTATACCAACTATATGTGTTTAAAATGGAGTCCTTCACCTGCCAATGTTTCCATCAGTATCACTACCTAAAGGCATCTGCTCATCTATCTCGTGAGGAAAGACATACCGGTGGTTTCATATTCTAACTGAAGATTAATGTGCTTTTTTACAGCCTGCTGGGAGCTGCAATCATACGTGTCACTATAACATAATATCCAGGCTTTAAAGACATGACTATTCATTTTAATGGCCATTTCGTCTCACAATTGAGCATTATAATGCACACTACTTGTCTCATAGCGCACCCATTATTCACCATGATGTTGAATCATCAGAATGCATGCTCCATTGTCAGTTTGTAGCCAGCAGGCCCAGCTGTTAATCAACTTTTAGGATTGTCGACCAGGGCCATGGAGATTACTGTAGGAGCACTAAGTTTTCCTGCCTACTTCTGTGCAGCTTTGAGAATCAATAGTGCATTGGTCATGTGTCTTTGGAGAACCTTTTTCCTCAGCGTTTTGAAATAATGTCTGTTGTGATGCCTAAATATATTTAATATTTGATGATGTTTGCTCTTCATGACCTTAAATTCAGCTGTACAGTGACTCATTATATTATGTAATTATTATAAACCTTCTACAGTCATAACTGTTCTCAGGACAAATACAGATAAAAAAAAACGTTTGTGTGCTAATATTAAATGGTTGTAAATTACAGTCACACAGCTCCAGGGACTGGGAGATTGTGGGTTTGAGCTTCTGTGTTGGCATCCACATGGCTCTGCAGTTGCACCACCCCACCACTAGTAGAGTTTACCAAGTAGAGTTTACAGAAATGTAGCTAAAACAAAGCCGGCACGTTTTTCCCTCGTGGTATCGCTTCTCATTTACTTATATTTTTTTTCCTGGAGATGTCCATGTTTTCCCTTTGTTCAACATTTCTATTCATCCCTGAAACCCACACCATGTCTGAGGAAATCTCTCGCTATGAATGTGGTGGTGTCTGCATCTCTGTTTGTGGAGGAGAGGAGTTCACTTTCCTGTACTTCTTCGGTTCAGCATAAACAATGCCCGTCCGACTTCATAGTGCTGTGGTCTGTGTTGATGTGGCACATAGTTACATTTCTGGAGAGTCTACACCATAGGGTACAGCATAGGGTTTGCATTGATGCATATCCTATATGCAGAAGTATAAATTGGGCTTTACAAACAAAATACCACTGGTGATACAGGAATCAGAAGTCATGATATGATTTGCAGTATGTAGGACCAATATTGAAAGCAATGTATACATTTTAATTAGTCATTAGAGATGCAATCTGCTTCTAATTCTCAGAGGCTAGTGCTATATCAATTATACTTGGCTTAATAATTAATCATATTAATATATTAATAATAATATATTCATATTAATAATGTCAATTTAGAGTAAATGCGCTTGGGGAAAAAATGGCTTCTGTCACTTCCAGGTGATATGGATGACTTGAACATCTTTGACATTAGACAGTGCTTTGAGAAACTCCAACACTCCAATGTGACGGATATGTTTATCTAACTCTTCCCTCACAACTTGTCATCATTTTTTTTTCTTCTTCTTCCACATGTCAAAAGCTCCTTTTTCCAAGCATTAGACATCCCTGACTGTTCAGTGACCTTTTAATGCGGACTGTATTTTAGAGCCTTGTTTATCTTCAAATAAACAAATCTTTAGTGCAATAATAGGCTTAAAGCTGCTTACACTTTCCCTCTCTCTGACAGCATGCACGTTATTTTTCTTAGACTTATTGTTAGGGTTGAGGGAGCCATCACTGGCCGGCACAAATATTTTCTGTTCAATAATCCACTAATGGTCCTCTTTGTACTTTATCCAAATGTGCAGGGTTTTTTAGAGGGTCGGCTGTGCATGACCAGTGTGGGAGCAGGCCGATTAAACAGAGCAGCTGATGGCTGTGAGCTCATGACTTGTGGTTGTTTATCAGTTATGTAGACCACAGGGTTCTAGCCCTGGTCATGTACTATGCCCTGCTTTGCACATTGTACTTTTCCCTGGGGATGTGCCCATTCCAATGCGCGAGATCATTATCACAGATGATCGAGGCCTGTTTTAATGGATTGGTATCGCCTGTATGAAGCCCACTCCAATTCTTATCCCTTATTATGGCTTTTACCCCCATTTGTGCCAGTATTACAGAGCTGACATAAATAGACTTTATCTACCGCTTGTGAGAGTGAAGCACATTTACTGATCTTAACAAGAATCTGAATGGTCTAAATATCTATGTGGAGCTGCTGTAAATTGGAAAATGAAAACGGCTCAGCAACAGCATGTAATATGAGTAATGCTGGTGTTTTTACTACAGTTAAACTGGCCCCATTTCATTAAAATACAGAAAATTAACAAATGGAAGAGAACAGTGATATATTCAAGAAAAATTAAAATTCCTAATGATTTTCCATGTAATTTGGCTTTTTAAACTTTAAACGACTGTCTTAGCTGTACAGAATTGGTTTTACTATGTTTACTCAAATGATATGGATTGTGTCCCAGACAGGGATAAACTTTAGTCCTGCACTCTATCCTCCCTTCAACAGAAAATCATAATTCAAACCTGTGTAGTCCAACTAATGTATTTAAACTCTGTATTGACTGTTATATATAATCACAGTAAATACAGAAATAACAATAATTTAGGAAGTATAAGATAATGTTTTTTGGGGTTTTTTTCTATAAAGTAGAAGGTGTTGTTCAGATTCTCCTTGATTTGCATAAATTTGTTAAATCAACAGCACACGTTATTTAAAATCATTATTTATTAACCACTAAAATTAGGTATTGGATGATAACCTCAAATAATATGGACTGCCATGAGGAGAGATTTGGAAAAAGTTAAACCAACACAATCACACACAGAATATCACATTTACTGGAATAATGTTATTTGGTTTTATTCTAATGTTGGGTGTTATTGGTTTGTTTGTTTTTTAGCAAATTAGCACTTACTGCTCAGATAAATAGCTTTTTAAATCTCAATCTATGGTGCCTACATTTTTTGTGCAGTACTGTATATATAGTATGGCATACAGCATCTGGAGATATTCTATTTTAAATAATCTGGGACAAACATACTCCTTGGATACTTGATTAATTAGCAACAGAAAATACCACCAACTTCACAAATACCAAATAAGGATGCTCTTTGAAACTGGTAAAGTACAATTGATATTATACTGTGTGTTTTTTCTTAATATCTTAAAGAAGTTCCTTAACCTCACATTCATTCATTCATTCATTCATTCATTATCTGTAACCGCTTATCCAATTCAGGGTCACGGTGGGTCCAGAGCCTACCTGGAATCATTGGGCGCAAGGCAGGAACACCCTCTAGGGGGCGCCAGTCCTTCACAGGGCAACACACACACTCACTCACACACTACGGACACTTTTGAGTCGCCAATCCACCTACTAACGTGTGTTTTTGGACTGTGGGAGGAAACCGGAGCACCCGGAGGAAACTCACGCAGACACAGGGAGAACACACCAATTCCTCACAGACAGTCACCCGGAGCGGGAATCGAACCCACAACCTCCAGGGCCCTGGAGCTGTATGACTGCGACACTACCTGCTGCGCCACCGTGCTGTCTAACCTCACATTCCTTTTTATTTATTTATTTATTTATGTTTTTTTTGTAGTAGTGGGATCAGTGCTGGTTGTTTAGCTGATGAATTAAATGAGATGAGGTAGAGTAGGGAAGAACTTCAGAGAAAAGGACTGGGAACAACTGCGATGGAGACAAGCATCACTGGGCTTGTTTACTATTTAGGTCATCACTCTGCTAAAAGCCACAACTTTATTAACACTTCACCTGCATGGCTTCTTTTGGTGAGAGCTCTTCCCTCTGGACGAGGTGTGTTAGAGGCACCTGTGTTGTTGTGTGTGTGATGTTGTCACTAGCTCTCAGCCAGTGTTAACACACTCTGCCTCTAGGCCTGCACCATGCGGCTCATGACCTCGGCACATTTCTGAAACAACATGTCACAACTTAGCCCTGGCTTTGTGGACATTTACACAAACACACCCGCAAACACTTCCACTTGGTTACTGTAATGTTACTTGTTTTGTTGAGTTTAACATGCTGGGAAATTAAATAAAATATATTTAGCATGTAAGAGGTAAAGTACCTTCAAATATAGCTGAAATATAGTGGCAAATAAAAGAAATAGTGCAAGCTAAAATATTGACTTTTGTATAAACAATGTGTATGCTGACTTTGTTGACATTGAAAACCCCATTTTATTTGTCTTTCATTTGTCATTAGAAGCATCCATATAAAGTAAAAACAGACTGCCTCTCCTTTGTCAGCTGTATGTCAGGTGACTCAACTTTATTTGCCTTCACAATGTAGCATGTGTGGTGACTGCATGTTTACAACAGCTCTGTGAGATTTGATTGATAAGGTGTAGTCAAGGACCTGTCAAACAATGTTGCCGAAACACAACAAAGCATGTCACTTGACCATGGGCGCCCAAAGTTTTGCATATGACTGTATATCCTCAGAGAGCGAGAGACAGAGAGAGAAAAGATAAGAGCAGGATGAAATAGGCCGGCTTATTCTCCTGCATGCCGCTGTGTAAACATCTGTGTTTTACCTGTCATTTCCCCTGAGAGCTGTCTCATTACCTTTATCTCCACGCTCAGCATTCAGCATGAAATTTGATCCTGCCCTTCCTCCTGCTCTACATGCGTGCCATTTTGTCAAACAAGCTTGACATTCTTCAGAGGATGAGGCGCAGGGCTTTTTGTTAAGCGCGGCTCTCAGAGGCGCAGTGGACCGCACTTTAAGGCAATGTGGGAGATCTGCCTGCTGTTGTAGTGGAAGTCGCCATAGGTGTGAACGTTCATGCTGGCTATTGTCTTCTTCAGCTGTGTTGTTTACACACTCATTAGAGGGCTTTGGCTTTTAGCGAGCTCTCACGCTGGAATATCATGCTGCTTTATTGTGTAAGGTCCTTGACCAGGACCCAGGCAACAAGAGAATACATGCTTTTCGATTTCTACTCCAGCAGATATGAGAGATCAAAACTGTCTCACAAATACACCCCAGAGATTTCTTGTCTTTGCCATAAAAAATAATACATTTTACACATCATTTCTAGCTCTCTTTATCTGTTAGAATTGAACTGTTTTTGTTACCATATGATGCCTTAAAAATGATGCGTAAATGACCTCTGCTCTGGTTGGTTCCCCAGAATTGTGCCTCTGTATATAACAACTCTGAAACATTCCTTATGAGTTTAGTGTGAATGGGTGGGCTGTATGCCATAGCTGCAAATATGTTGGGTTTTTGTGATATCATATAAACAGTAAATTCTAAACATACTTGTTTTGCAGTATTACATATGTCTGATTTTATGGTGGTGATGTCCCTCTGTTTGACTGCTGCTTCTCATTGTGTCTTACTCATGATTTGTTTCATTTTATATTTAGTCGTATCTGTTTATTTTATAACTGTAAATGAAAATCGTGTCCATGAACATTGCTGTCGCAATAACCGCAGTACGGTAAATACCGCACTGTCCTCAAGGAATGGCAAGCAACGATCACCACTGCGGGATATAAATCTTTTCCCTTTTTTTGCATGGTGGTTTTCTCGATTTACACTTTGTCTGTGTCTGTGTAATGAATGTAAAATAAATTTGCATAAAAATCTGGAATTTTTCCCAAACTGTCAGCATCTGAACTGCTGAGTAGACAAAATGGCAGCAAACCTAGCCACAAAATCAAATGCACGTTTACTAGTTTGGGAGCATTTCGGCTTTCAATGAAAAGAGAGAGCCAGCCATTTAGGTAAGGCAATATGCGCAAAATCTGTGCCAGTGAAACAGGGAAATGTGAATTTGAGAACTTGTCTAGCTATATATCATCCAGCTATTAAAGCCCAACAATTCAGGCCGGTTCCAGATGACAGTTAGGAGAATGGCACTAGAACCAGGATAAATTAAGTAATTTGGGGTGGTAGTATTGGGAAATTCTTTCACCGCGACAGGCCTATGTCCTGTCTGTGACTGAGGGAGCCTGAATTCTTCATCGCTGCTTGCCAGTTAGCTGCCTGCACAGATACTAAGAGTTGGGCCTGCTGACTAAGGAAGCCCATATTTGTTGCCACAATTACCTGCCTGCCATCAGCACTTGTGTTGGCTGGCACTGTTGACCAAGGTAGCCTGGTGTTATTGCTGCTGCTAATGTTGACAGAGGGAGCCTATTATTATTGCTCCTGCTCAGTGGCTAACTTTTAAATAAGAAGCCAGTTTTTATGCGGATTTTCTGCACAACAATAAGCAGAAATGTACAAAATCTATCAAGAACTTGACATCTACCATGAGCTCAATATGTAATGTATTCACCATTTTAAGGTGGAAGGGAGAATTTCAACAAGAACCTAAAACATTATAATCTATTGGCTGTAGTAGTGAGGTATTTGTTGCTGCGTGTATCACTACAGTAAACACAAATATTACTGCAGTGAATCAGTACATTGATCTATAAACTTGAAGTAAATGGCTGAGGAACAGTGGTTAAAATGCTTCTTCGGGAAAAAAAAAACTTGTTTCACTTAATGAGATTCACTAAAAGAGAGTGTACTTTGAAGACTGACAATAGTCAAGCTTCTATATAAAGGCATTTCACCACTCTCCCCTTAACATTTCACATTGTAGATGCTGTATTGGTCCCAGTGTGAATGGATGTGATAGTACAAAGCATAAGCTACTGTGACTTTCAGTGACATTATTCTCGTTTATTCAGAATTAATTAACACATGGTTCCCGTGGAAGGGATTCTGTATAATATGAATTTCATTTTCAGGGCAAGAAAACTGCTGACAGATTTTGATTATTGGGTGGTCTGTGCTTTAATGTTAGTCAGGTAAAGGCCTAATTTTGTATGGTAGTAAGCAATAGGGTTGTGTGATTTTGCTCTGTAATATATTGATGGTGACCCCTGACTACAAAGGTTGTGGTGTGGTAAGTGACACATTAGCTGGTATAATGGATTTATCATTAATGTACTGCAGACTTTACAGTAAACAAGCAAGACTCTGTAAGGATTGAAAGACTAAAGTTTACTGAAGCACACACCTGCACTGTACTGGTTTCCCATTATGGAAAAAGTTAAGCCCCCCAATTGTCATAATTGAATAATTTGAGCTCTGGGTATAGCTCCATTGGTAAGTCAAAGTGAACTGTCATTCAGACTATACAGCAAAAACATCCACTGCTCATGTGAAATGTGAAAATATAATATAAAGACAAGTGCAAATAAGAGAAGAGAAGCACATACTAGAAAGCATTGAGAAACATTCTGATGAGGTGAAGGCCTGCCTCATCACTAAATCTGTAATACGGAGTAGACCATGTGTTAAAAATGTGTATGTTTTAAAACTGTTTACCTGTTTCTGCTTGTCCCTCAGGGAGCGTGGTTAGAGGAGGAGAGGTCTATCCAACTTTTGGCTTTTTTTTTAGAAGCCAAAGGGCCCTCGGTTGACTAGAAAAAGGCGATCTAATATGGCACCTGTAGAGGAAAGAAGGGAACAGTGTGAATGAGATTGAGTATACTTACCGGTAAGATGAAATATATGTCATACGTATGTTTATTTTTAGGGATTAGATCTTAGGTATGAGGATAATGGAAATTAGTTTTAAAGAGGTACTACCTGAATGTGGAGAATGGGTTGGCTCAAGTTAATTAGGGGGGGGGCAAAACCTATAAAGGGGAGAGAAGAAGAGTCATTAGAGAGAGCTGGAAAAAGCTATCCTAGCTATCCTAGGCAAACCTTAATTTACTGATTGCTGTGAAGTCAGTGTGGTACTCTAAGAAAATAGGCCTATTGTTTTTATTTTTGTATGATCCTTTTTACTTATTTCTCTTTTGTTATTTTTGTGTTTGGAGTAAATAAAATAAAGTTAAGCACTTGGGGTGAAAATAATTTTGGAGTTTGGAGTGATCCTTGATTGGCGGACCCAGTTTCCTGTCCTTCCACTCAGTCCCATGGGAACGGTTCTTTCACTACTTAACTAACATGAAATATAGAAAATATTATTATTATTTCCATTCTTTTAAACACATCAGCCAATCTTTACACTATATGTGACAACAAGGTAGTGTAGTGTCACTGCTGGAACACTCCAGCATGACTTGAAATAAAATCTCAATATGAACCTGTGTTAAATATTAGAATGTCCTTCTCCTGTGAACTTGCCACTTTGGAGATTATATCCACTGTGATATATAACCATGATTCATACAAATACACATAGGCTTAAATGGGTCTTTGAGAGAACCTGTTGTGTGGTGCTGTATAGCATCAAAGAGGACTCGGCTATTGTTATGGACATCGGGGTGTATTTAATGTGCCTGTACCACATGTAGTTGTGTGGCCAGCATTACCTGAGTTTGTTGACTGCTATGATTGCAGGATTTTGTGAGTGTCTAAGCAGAAGCCACACCCACCAGGTGTGGTTTAAAAAACAGAGTGCATATTTTACTCAAGGCCACAGAAGCTGTTCTTGTTGTTGTTCTTTTAAAGAGGCTGTTAAATATGAATCAGCTGCTGACGGCACTTTCACAGCCCTCTCTCTCTCTCTCTCTCTCTAACCCCCCCCCCCCCTCCTGTCTAAGAATGGGCTGTGCCTCCGGGGGCCACATCACTTACCTGCTGACACGCAGGACATGATTGATGAGCAGCCTCGGGCGCTGGAGTCGACTTTGTCAGCTGCTCATAATTTATACATCTTATCTCTGTCAGAAGAAAAGAGAGAGCGTGGCGTATGGAAATGAAAACACGGGTCTTGTTTAGGCTTCCAGTAGCAATGCAGCTCGTAGAGAAAAATCCGATTGCTATCTGGCTTCTCTCTCATCAGGACGGCTGTGGCCTGACTCTGGCTCACCCTGACGTTCCACTGCCTGCCTCGGCTCTCCAAGACCGACAGGCCCTAGCCGCTCTGCTTAAAAGTCTGATCCTCGTCCAAAAAATGAAGTACAGTTACATTGTCATTATGCATCCCTGTGTTTGGGACATTGTTTATTTTAGAAGAGTTCATCATAAACCCAGCTTCAGCTGTGTTACATTTACCTGTGGAGGAGCTGGAATAGTGTGACTACGGATGAGATATATCATTTCAGTTCACTGCAAATCTGTCAAGTCTGTAATTATGCTAAGCAAGAATTCCAGAAAATATTCTACAATTCATCAAACATGGAGCTCTTTTGGGAATTATTGTCTTGTTCAAATCACCCTTCTGATAATATAATAACACCATGTCTTTTATTCAGATCACAGAATAGCACCCCTTGTGGACATTTTTTAATGAATGTGTAAGTGAATGTGTGAGTTACAAACAAATTCCAGTAAGGTGTTTTTTTTTTTTCATTTTTGTTTGTTTTTGGCATGTGGTTTAAAAAAACAGCTACATTAGTTAAGAATAATTTCCTGCTGGCCAGTTTAGAAGGTGAATGAAGAAGAAATGAACTCTCCTTAAAGGACAGTGCAGTTTCTTTCTTGTGATCAGCATTTGTTAAATTGAATGTATTGCAATAGTCTACTTTTAACGTTGTGCAGTATTGACTTGAATTTTATTGCCGGTGTCAGATTACACTGACCTGGTCTGTCTAGGGACAGTGACGTAGTGGGTGTGTTGCATTGATGAGTGGATCAGACCCATCATTGTTGCTGGAGTCTTTAAATACTACGTCCTACCTTGTTAACACACCTACCTCGTTGGTCCACCTTGTAGATGTAAAGTCAGAGACAGTAGCTCATCTGTTGCTGCACAGTTTGTGTTGGTCATCCTCTAGCCCTTCATCAGTGAACATAGGAGACTGCCCCCAAGACTAGATATTTTTGGTTGGTGGACTATTCTCAGTCCAGCGGTGACACCTGGGGCTTCAAAAACTTGAGCAGCACTGCTGTGTCTGATCCATTCATACCAGCACAACACAAACTAACAGACAAATGCAGCTCAAACAGGGCTTTACTTTTTCACTTATTTCTTGGAACTCTTGAAAAAGTAAAGCGGTCTTGCATTGACATTGTAATTTGTGCTGTTCTAATATAATGACGTGTTTAGTGTAGTGCGTGATTGCTTTGGCTGGGGTAAGGGTAGAAGAGCATGTGTACAAGGTTAATATTAAACAAGAGTGTTAAACTAGGCATGATGTCCATCATGATGAATCATCTCACCAACTTTTTAATTTCCATTTTGATCCAAACATCCATCACATATGTCAGATCAGTCGTCCATGGCCCGGCTTGTCATCTGTGATGACAGACAAGAGACGCGTTAGAGTAATCTGAAAGGCGTGCCTCCACAAGAAAACAGCTCCACATACAGAGACGCAAGGCAAAGCTGACAAGTCTATAGATGTACACACTTAAACATGACGCTAAGATTTATATAATGCAATATTATGTGAAAATTTCTCAAGCATATGTTCCTGGACAATAATTCAATGTCAATATATTTTGGAATATTTTTATACACATTTATTACAGCATCTCTTGCTGACTGACGGTCATTACAAATTGCACTCAATTTTAAAGTTAGTTTAAAAATATTGATATTGACAAAGCCAAGAGGTTTTTTTTTTGTGATGGTGATTTCATGTTGCTTTCAGTTCATGGCAGTTTTTCTGAATCTTTTTTATTGTTCATATTGATATCAGAATTATATTGTATTGACAGAAATTAAGAAATATATTGTGATATAAACTTTGGCCATATCGTCCAGCTTATAAAAGACCATTTTAGTCTTATATCATGCCACACTTGGCTCAAAACATACACAGGAATAACAGGCTAAATGCTAATTCTAAATGAAATTTCAACATCTGGTAAAATATAGGAATGTATGTGTTCAGTTAATTGGAACAAGACACATAGGTTGTTAGTGTAGATGTTGTGTTTAGGGGCTAGAGCACAACGAAAAGAGTATATCAGCTTTAAACTGAGATGACTTCTCTTGTCTCATTTGCTGACTGTTTGACTGCGTGTACCAGAATTTGAAAAGAAAGTTTAAAACGCTAAACTTGTAATCATCCTTGTCTTTTTTATTGTTGTTAGGGCACTTTGTTCTTCAATATTAGGCTCCAGTGTTTTTAAAGAACAGCCATGTTACAGTTAGCCCTGCGCAGCTAACAAAACAACTCTGATTCCATAACCCCTTCCCGCTATTGATCTTTAGTCACAGATAAAAGAACTTTCCTAAAATCATGCATTTTTCATTGCAGTATCAGTGGGTTCAGTTGAAGTCTTTGCATTTGGCACTAAGGTTTGCTTAAAGCTATACTTACGAATGCTGTCTGTTTTGCTCTATTGATTCAGGGGTTTTGTTTCTTGGATATTGAAGACACCAGTCCCCTGACATCACTTTGCTTTGCCTTTGATCAAAATGTTGGCTCTGAGCTACGGTGAGGAATCAAGTAAATTAGGCTAATTATGCAGTGGGGAGATGCAGGAGTTTATTGTGCCTCCTATTGAATATTAAAACGAGATGAGAGCGCGCTTCCCTGTTGGAAAAGTGCGTTTGGTGTTCCGAACTGAGGATGCTGTTTGAGGTGATTGTTTTGAGCATCAAAACTTTCTTTTAGAAACTGTTGATGAAGTGATTAACACAAAGCTGCTTAGGAGACGTAATGTTTGCAATGTTTACATGTTAATACATAATTAAAGTTACATTTCATGTTCAAGAAGTGAAGGCTGTCAATTCAAGTGTACAAAGAATGTTGACCCGTTGTTCTGTAACTCTTAGGCTAGGAGTTGTTGATATTGAGCGACCTAGTTAAGGAAGTTTCATCAGACATGCTGCCTTCACTCCTGTTCTGATCAGAGGCAGCAGCGCTCCTTTACTGCTAAACTGTTTCATCTCAGTGTAGAACTTATGCTAATGATACACTGGTGATGTTTTTGACGCAAGCTGTGGTTTTGATGATAAATATCTTTAGTCCACTGTGTTTCTGATGATGAATATTGCCCCTTGTGCCAGCACCTACTACAGACAACATAGTGTCAGGTTTCAAAGTGGAAGCCACAGTGATGTCGAGATCTGATGCTGTAGCAATGTGGAATGCTGTGGGTAGAATTCTGGTTACAACTTTGGTGTTAAGATACATGTGCAG
Source organism: Hoplias malabaricus (assembly GCF_029633855.1). Classification (NCBI taxonomy): domain Eukaryota; kingdom Metazoa; phylum Chordata; class Actinopteri; order Characiformes; family Erythrinidae; genus Hoplias; species Hoplias malabaricus. The sequence goes on along the minus strand of NC_089807.1, from coordinate 16,971,845 downwards.
CCTTAATTTTACAAAAACTGACCTGTGTTGCATTCCACTAATGCTAACTGCTTTTTTGATTGCATCATTGATGTCTTATGTCTCCAAAATGGTAAAAAGGTTTTAACTTGCAGTGAAAATTAATGGAACCAAGTGTTTTCAAAGTGTTATTGGACTACTTCTATAAAGTGTATGATCTGAGGATATACAGTAAACAGTTACTGAGGCTTCCAAATTAGGAAAAGATGTAAATGTTGCCTGGGTTCAGGAACTGTGTTCTCCCTGTCTCTGCTACCTAGACACTAGGGTTGCATTTGAGCGCTCCTGGTGCTGGTCCCAAGCCCAGAATATAATGAAATGGAAGGGTTGCGTCAGGAAGGGCATCCAATATAAAAAGCTGTGCCAAGTTCACTGTGTGGATCAGCAGCCAGGTTGGTGGGTGATGTGCTGTAGAGACCCCTTACAGAAGTAGCCAAAAGTGTATAAATACTTTCAACTTTTTTTGGGTCTGGGACTGACTTGTTACTCATTCATGTTTAGCAAACTCGCAGTTCTCCAAAAGGTGGTGCCATTTGCAGCAAAAGCCGTGTGTCATAATAGTGTTCTGCATCAATCAAACTGTGTGGTAGGCTTTTTAGTGTTCTCTCTGGCACTGGTCTGGTTGGGCACAAACTCTGTATGGGCAGCATCCAACTCATCAACAATGCTACACACACACTACTAACTCTCGTCAGTCAAGCTGCAGTGACCTTTTTTTTTTTTTTGATAAATCATTAAAATCATAATAAAAGATAAACGTAATTGCTACAGATTTGTACATTTAGTATGCAGAAAGTCTCAGAGTTTGAGTGAAAGCCTTAATGGTATTAAATCAGTTTTTGAAGCTGTTTTAGAACTGAAATGAATAGTGATTTAGTTTTGAGGAGGAAATATAAAAGAGTGTGTGAAAGTTTTTTTAATAACACTTGATGATCCAGTGAAATATGTGGATCTTTTGGGGCTTTGTGTAAATCATATGGTCAATTTTGTTGAAGATTCAGTTAGCTTCTAATTTAAATGGTTAGTTCTACCTTAAACAGTGTAGCTGTAGTTAAACTCTGTCACTATGGTGGCACTGATATAGAATGAAAGTACTTCGTCTTTAGATGGAATGAAAGTCGGGTAAGAAGCCCACTTCAGAGTCATACGCACTGTCATGTCAGTAATCTTCCACAGAAATCTGAAATCCTTGTCATTTTTGTTTTCTGATAACAGTTCTTGCTAAAAATGACAGCACAGAATATATTTTGAGCCTCCAGTGACAGTACTGTTATACAGTGAATAATATATCTAATACAGATAGATGCATTGTTTTTATAGGCTGTTCTCAGCATGGGCCATATGATCTTTATGCACTGCCCTATATGCAAAGTACTTTGCTCATGAGCACAGTACTTTCAGCTGTTCTCACTGAAAGATGGGGCCCATACTCACCAAAGAGTACTAAGTGAGGTATACAGATATATTTGGAATGCATGGGACTGGGCTATTGAGCTCATATGTACTAAACACCCAGCAATGATAATTAGGCAGAAAAATAAATGGATTTGATTTCTTATTCTTTGTTATTGATCTAGTTGTGCAGTGCTCCACTGCACACGTGGTGAGGCCAAGCCCAATGTAGAAACACCCTTGCACTCTCAGAAAAAAAGGTACGATAGAGGTACATTATTGTCACTAAATGTACAGTCAGTGTTAATTTTTCATTTAAAGGTACAGCAGTAGTATTTATTATCCAGTTTTGTTCCCTAAAGTTACATTACATTACCTCTCCAGAAGGAGAGGTCAATATTTTTATATAATTATAGGACTGTGCAACATAAAAGAACAAGTCCTGAGGAGGAAATGGGATGTTTGAAATCAACACAATTAGAAAATTTACAGTTATAATAGAAAAAGCTACAATTACACTTCCTAATTAACACATATATAACCACAGTGACAGTTTTTCTCACTGGGGTGGTTTATGGAACAGAAGATTAGGAAAAACAAAGCGAATTCTGAGTTTACAGTGCCCCAAAGTAAAAAGTAATATACAGTATATGTGACAAATTCAAATTTTGGTGGTGACATACACTGCCAAATAACTTCTTTAGTAGTACCATTAGTTATACCATTAGTAGTAGTAAACAAACTGCAGCACTGTATTCATAGGTGTCTCCTGGAGAATTCTACACCTACTTTAAAGACTATATTAATTGAGATTTATTAACCAGGTGCTGGGCGGCACGGTGGCGCAGCAGGTAGTGTCGCAGTCACACAGCTCCGGGAACCTGGAGGTTGTGGGTTCGATTCCCGCTCCGGGTGACTGTCTGTGAGGAGTTGGTGTGTTCTCCCCGTGTCCGGGTGGGTTTCCTCCCACAGTCCAAAAACACACGTTGCAGGTGGATTGGCGACTCGAAAGTGTCCGTAGGTGTGAATGTGTGTGTGTCTGTGTTGCCCTGTGAAGGACTGGCGTCCCCTCCAGGGTGTATTCCCGCCTTGTGCCCGATGATTCCAGGTAGGCTCTGGACCCCCCGCGACCCTAAATTGGATAAGCGGTTACAGATAATGGATGGATAACCAGGTGCTTGACCAGTCTGAAATCTAAAATAAAGCTAAAAAAATGGCATAATAATTATTAGTTATAGTAATAATACTTTTTTTTTATATACTTCTATATGGACGTTGGTAGGTGGAATTGTGCCTCAAAAGTGTCCCTAGGTGTGAAAGTGTTAGTGTGTGTCGCCCTGTGAAGGACTGGTGCCCCCTCTAGGGTGCGTTCCCACCTTGCACCCAGTGATTCCTGGTAGGCTCTGGACCCACCGTGACCCTGAACTGGATAAGTGGTTATAGACAAATGAATTAATGAAAGAATGAACTATTTCTTTATGTTTTTAACACTAAACAATGCAATTGACATATTAAAACTATTTATCTATAGATCTTATAAAAAGCTCAATGGAAATGGCTTAGAAATCATGTCTCGGGGCACTTTTACTCATTCAGTACTTCAGGATGTCAGCAGTGTGTCAAGTCCTTTTAGTAAATCCATGTTAATCATTCGGTTGACATTGTTTTATCACATCATTGATTTCAACAAACACCTGAAAAGAACTGTCATCTTTACTGACCTTCATGTTTTAGCTCAGTGGACCTTTCATTTTGATTTACAGAAGCAGTAATTTATCAAAGAAAACTATAGCTTATTACCAAGTAGTCACGCTGGCTAATCATCATTTTGACACATCAGGAGCGTTCGTATGCTAAGGAAGTGATAGACGTGAAAACAGTCCTACCACATTTCTCCGCTGCTGTCTCCAAGTGCAGCTCTATATTCCTTCTATTCTTCAGCATGATTTATAGAAACACAGGCAGGAAATATAATATCTCGGTCTCTTCAGTATAGTGTATGTACTAAAAATCTGCACATATTGAATTGTGGTTTTAAAAGTGGGTGAAATTGTTGTAAAACGCTGTGGATGTTTAAGTTTACCAGTGCAGCACATCTGTCAGGGCTCACAGCTCCGTATAGGCTTTTTCCTCATGTCCACAGGACAAATTTAAGAATAGCCCCCACAGGAAATGATTCCAGAAGTGATGTTGTGGTGACGGTGGCTGCTGTTGTTGTCAGGTGTTAAATAACACTTTGGACCAAGGACAGCCAAATGACAGAGTCCTCTCTGGGAGAATCTAAAAAGAGGAAAAATATAGTGCAGAGAGGCAGGAAGGACTCCTCAAAGAGGTGACCATCAGCACAGCGCCCAAATGTTTGGCAGCACACTGCTGCCATGGTATAATTGGAGAGAAAACATATATGGGTGCAAATAACCCCCTGTCAGTGGCATTAAAAGGAGTGCGGCTGATGGCTGAAAGAGGGAGAAAGGGAGGGCGAGCGAGAGAGAGTGAGAGAGAGCACACAGGGGAAAAGTGGAGGCTAAGTAAAAGGCAGATGAAATGGAAACATGGAGGGTGTAAGAGCGAGCGAGAGAGAGAGAGACATGAAAATATTTCCGATGATTGTTAGCTGGTTGTCCACATTGTGTGTTGTTTGTGAAGCACAGAGGGGAAAAAAAAGATGCAGAAAATCAGATGTTTTGTTGTTGGCTGGCAGTGTGATTGATCTGTGACATGTTTTGAATGTGTACAAGGTCAAAATGGAGAAAAGGTAGCATTAAAGATGACACCAACAATGAACACGGTCAGTCTGACGGCTGATGTTTGTGTGCGTTTAATGCACAGAGGTGCCAGGGACGATCAAAAGCTTTCCCTATCATTAGCAGCAGATAGCCCCTGTCTTCAGCTTTCAGCAAGAGCGACTGACCGGGAGACAGCCTGCGTACAGCTGGAGTCCACCACATCACAGAGCAGTTGAAGCTGTCCCGTTAAGATGGATTCCAATGAAAGACTACATTTCACTCTGCTAGTACCATGGAGATATATATATATATATATATATATATATATATATATATATATATATTCCTTTTTGTTATAATTTTTTCCTCTCAATATCCTAAGGTTACATTTCTAAGTAAGTAAACATAGCTTGCTTGTTTTGTTAGGGGGCAAAGAAAAACACACACAGCTCATGCTAGGCTCTTCCCATGATCTGAGAGTCTGGCACTTGCAGGCCCAGGGAGGGCCCCCCTGCCGGGCCATTTACCAGCACCTCAGTCTCTCTTTGTTTCACCGCTGAATCGCTCTTAAAGAGAGCGCCTGTGTTTGGCATGCCTCTGGGAGGAGAAACTTCTGGCGGTGGTGCAGCGAGGCTCTTTGCCGGCTCTTCCCCTCGCTTTCTCACGCGCCTCAGAGCCGCGGTGCCGAAAAATTTGCTCGCTCCGCGTTTGAAAGGCTCGCTGTGGCCTGACCCCCGCTCTCAGCCGAGCGTGTCAGAATGGTAATGAGGAGCTCTTGGAGCGACGAGGGGTTAAATAAAGTCTTCATAAGCTGTCGAATAACGTTTATTTATTTATTTATGGTGCAGTCTTTTTTTTGTGCCACTTTCCTCAATTATATCCCTGGACAGAGCTTGTCTTTTTCTTTTTTCTTTTTTTTTTTCTTCTTTCTGTCCCACCGTTCCACAGGCAGCTGTGCGGGCGGCCATTGTCTGTGCTCAGATTGCTGCTTTAGCTCAGTGGCCACCCTCATTAATCATCCCTTCAGACTATTTATAACGCAGAGCCGCCGCGCCGTTGGCTTTTGTCACTGTGGCACCCTGTTTGGTGGCGGGAGGAAGCCTAATTATTAACTGTTAAAATGACAGTCCGCGCTGTTCCGTCAGCCGGCAGATTGACAGGCAGACCGAGAGGAAGGCCAGGAAACAGTGGTGGGCCACCTGACCCATCCCCCCCTCCAACATCCTTCTCATAGTCCGCACCGAGTACCAGCAAACTGCATCCTATACTGGTGGCGTGTTTCCTCTGTGTTGTGCTACCTCGTGAGTAAACAGACACACAGAGCCAGATGATAGACGGCATTATGTTTCATTTGAGCCTGACGCCGGCGAGCTCTGTGTTTGCCTGGTTTATTGTTTGACAGGTGAAAGTAGGAGCGAGTTAGTTTAGATATGTAAATGGATCGCGTCTCAAAATAGACACGTGCGTAGCTGTAATTAGCGCATGATTTGTCTGACAGTTGTAATTTCACTCTATTGTATAGACGGCCTCTCATTTGAGGCGAGGATGGTATCGTCTCCTCTCCAGCTGCCAATGGTGTCGCAAATAATTCACAACATCATTTAGAGAGCAGCGCGCCTGTCAATCAAACTTTAACTCGACTTCTTCAACTCGGGCGTGTTGCGGCGTCTCGGGTTAATGCAGTGTTTTATAAGTTTGCGCTATGAATTATTGTGGCGTGCTGATGCTGTTGAGACAGAGAGTGGACTGGTGAGGGGAGGACTGCTGGGAAACATGAGCACCATCTCTCCGGTGCCGAATGACTGTCTTTGTTATTTGTCTTCTGACACCATGGCAGACAGCTATCAGGAAGAAAGAGAACTCACTGTGAGCCGGTACAAAAAAATTGAGAGTCAGACTTTTTTTTTTTTTTTTTCCCTTTTCTCTTCTCCCCCTCCCCCTCCCTTTCTCCCTAAGCTTGAGATCCCCAAATAATGAAAGGGATCAAGTTGCTGTCACTGTCACAGTACAAACATAAACTTTTCTGGCACCTAATAAATAGGCAGCGTGGCATTGTTTTCAGAGCCAGACAGGTGTGTCTGGTACACTGCTGATGGCTTCTATTATTCTGCTGGGAAAGCGTGTTTGCTTTCTTGTCATATATTGTCACACATCTCTCTCGTGAGAGGAGGGCGGCTTGAAAGATGGCCAACAGTAATTATACACATGCCTCCCATCGCTGCCTTGTGTTTTGTTTGTCTTCTGCTAGTCGCCGAGCTGCTAGCTTGCATCCTTGCTTGGTGTTAGCCGTTTTGGTGAATTCACTTTTTAAGCTCTGTGTTGATTGTTAAATGTTCGTTAGTTGCCTCAGCGCTGAGCAGGAGGCGTGATGAGGCCGAAGGCGCCGGTTACTCATCGCCGCGGCGTAGTTAAAAGCCCTGATCCTGGCGCAGGTGATGACATTATTTGCACCTGAATGGCAGGTACATCAACGTCTCCTTGTAAGCGTCTGAAAAGAGAGACAGTGGAGCCCTTTGTTCTACTCCACAGCCCACTTGGGTGCTTCGACAGCCTGTTGATGGATATTATCATTCTTAATGTCAGTAAATAGTGCCATGGCAGATAGAGGATCTGTTTCCTTTCAGTACTCCAACGCTCATTTATCTCTCCGCAGCTCTGGAACCCCCCCCCCCACCCCACCCAAAAAAATAAAAAAGAAAAAAGAAGAAAAAAGGAGAAAAAGGCCGGAAGTGAGCAGCGGCTTCAGAACCAGGGGAATCTCTCCACTGTGTTCTGTTCTGTGTCGAGGCTCAGCTTCGGCTCAGCTCAATAGCTGCCTCTGCCCTTTCCCGAAAATATTTGGACAATGTTTGATAGTGCTCTGTCATTTGAAGGCTTTGTGTGCCACTCTTGTTCAGGCAGTGTAAACAGTGCTCTTTAAGAGATACAGCCCCGAATAGAGCTTAACAGGTTAAGGGCTTCTTTTGATGTATCAGCAGAGTTCTTTCATCTTTAGTCCATTGTGAGACATTTTGTTCCATTTAACCCTCAGTTCTGTGAGGACATGAGCACCAGCAGAACCTTGCTCTCCAGTAGATGAGGCCAAACACTCCAGAATGTGGCAGTGTCAATAGTATTTTTGTTATTTTTTTTGTGTCTGTAAGAATAAAAGACACCAGAAATATATTCTTGGATAAGTCACCATAATACATTGTACAATAAACTCAGACTTTTACAATTTTCTGAACAATCAAAGGAGGGTATAGACTGTTTCACTGTATTAATTTGTTCTTAATCCTGATTTCAGAAAACCACTGTCCTTCTTGTTCTGTTTTTATCCTCCTCTAATTCCCCTGATTTAAAGAATGCATTGGTTGACTCACTCATACTTTGTTAAAGTTAGAGCAAAGAACACAGTGAACATCTAGTCTATTGGGAACTCCAGAAGCAGCACTAGTTTACGTGGTATTTGAGTCCAGGTGATGCACTGAGCCAGCCAACCAGAGAGGCTGTGTCTGTGTCCTTATTAGACTCTCTCTTTCCACAATTAACATGTTGATGAGGCTGTGAGGCATGCTGAGAGCAGGCCAGTCTGTAATTGAAAAGCATGTGGCTGTGTCAGCAGGTGACGGCAGGTTGAAACACCTGACTCTGGGGGAGTCGGGGGCTAGTGAGAGCCGGAAAGTAAGAATACGAGTAAATTAGTAGTTCAGAGCCTTGGTGAAAAGGGCAAGAGGAGCAGCAGCTGAAAATGATCTCGAGTCCAATAGGTGAGGCAGGAGGCCGTGCTAATAAAACCTCCCCGCAGTCTCCAAACGCTGATACATCTGATGTCATACAGTTCTAAAGGATTCTGCACTTTACTTCAAATCCAAACCACAAACTCATAAACCAGTACAGTTACAATGGAGTGGAAAATCAGGGAAGACTTTTTATTGTAATCTCAAGGCCATCAACTGTTAAACATTAGCTGCACATTCTTTCAGACCCTGAGTTGCCTTCTTACAATGGAATTGAATGAGTCCGAATGTAGCTTCACTTCAAGGCAGGGCTGTTGCCGTTATTCATTCAGTCATTCACCCTGTGTAACTGCTTCATCCTGATAAGGGTCACTGTGCATCTGGAGCCTGGAGTCAGGAGACACACACAGGACACGGCACCAGTTCATCACACACACACAATTTTACACATTCACCCAGTCACTCAGATGCGAACAATTTCACATAGACAGTCCACCTACCAGCATGTATTTTTAGACTATGGGAAGAAACTGGAGCACCTGGAGGAACCTACAGAGACAATCCTCACAGAAAGCCTTTTAAGCAGGGGATCTAACCCAGGACCCCAGATTCTGGAGCTGTGTGGCAGTGACACTACCTCTATAACAACTGTGCTGCCCCCTCTTTGTTTAATTTGATTGAATAGGTAAGTACTGTGTAGTTTGCATTATATGTCATTTTTACACGTTCTTTTTATTTAAAGATAGCTTCTTCCCATGAATTATTTTGGGATGTTGAAAGGCCCTGCATTGTCTTTGTTGGGTTTGCTTTAGGGTTTGCTCTCTCTAGTCAAATTATTTACATGTTGACATAATGTGAAGGACAGCTACTATTTTAAAGCAACAAACCTGATTCGTGAGGGTTTTCTTATGACAGTGAAGATATGTAAATCCCATCTCCCTCCCCCACTCCTCTCCTACTCACTCTTTCCTCAACTCCTCCCTCACTCTCCTATCATCTCTCTCTCTCTCTCTCTCTCTCTCTCTCTCCCCCCCCTGTGTTCTCCCCTCCACATTAAGTCGACAGAGCAGCTCATATCCTGTGTGGGGATGATAGATACGTCGTATCTGGGAGAAAAACTTGCTTGTCTTGCGCAGGTGCGTGAGCTTCCTCTCTCCGCCAGCAGACAGTGACACTCTTCCCCGCTCATCCCCGATAGTGCTTTGGCACGCAGGCTTTATCAAAGAAGGAATCTTTCACATGCAATTATGGCAGAAAATAAAGGTGATGAAGTGCTCTGTAGAGAGGAAAGCAGCGGATCAAAGGGCCCTTGTGAGCTCTGATTAGAGTAAGGGACCACTGCTCATCCCTGGGAATTCCACAGGTCTGCCTAGGACACAGCAGACAAGATAATGGAGGTGGCGAGTGACAGAGACTGATTATGAATGAGTCTTGTCTGACCTAGCCATAGTGGGCTGCCCCTGAGCGGTGGGGCCAGCTGTGAACTTCTTATTGGTTCAGAAATGCTTTTTTGTTGGAGCAAAGTTACAATATATTTTTTGTTTCTGTTTATTTCACATAAATACTAGGTCATTTGTATGCTAAGTTATAATGTGATATTCTCTATTTCTTAGTTAACATTTTAATCTATTAAGTTTGGAATCCTACATATTAAAGCTAATTTTAAGTAAATGTTTGTAAAACTGTGGCCATTAGGAATGAAGACTGGAAATCCACGGGTACCTGTAGACTTTAGTCTCATTTTATTGCATATTTTTGAGCACAGAGAAGTCAATAGCATTAACAGAGTCAATTCCTGAGCCAATGTGGTGATATCCATTAAAAAGAAACATGTGTGTTTTAATGCATTGCTGTCTGAGGGATTGAAGGTCACTAACATTCATTCACAGTTTAAGGCCTTGCTGAATACCCAGTATCTTTTAATGACATTATGCACTGTAGATGCTGAAATTTGACGTCGGGATAATCCCTCATTAAGGAATACTATTCATACGGATGAAGAAGAGGCAATAATGTGGTTGCTTTTATTTCCATTTTAAATGTGTATTTACAAATCAGGAATTTAAAGGTGTATGCTTGGAGACCAAATGGTTTAGCACTTTAAGAATGCAGTGGAATAGTGGAACCCAGTTCGTTCTTGTAATTATAGGTAGCGTACAAGCTCGAAATATATGAGCATAGTGTGTTATGTGATGGAATATTATTGCTTTACTGCATGCTGAAATTATGAAAATGATTTGTGAAGCGGCGGATCAGAATTGAACGGAAAGCCGTCTGTACGCTGGAGGTAGTGAAGCTGCAGTGTGGATATAACAGTGGCTGTGCTGCTCCTGTGACTGGGCCTGCAGCTATGGGCTCTGACAGCTGTCGCTCTCTGGCCAGCCGCTGAGGACAGAAAGCCTGGACACTCTCTGCCTGGCCGCTGACTGATGGACATTTACTGGGATCTTTTTAGGCGAGCCGGGACAGAGCTGAGATGCACTGACCGCTGCTGTCACCCAGTCTGTTCAGCACTGAGCTTCAGATCTGCTCAAGGTCACCAGGCGTACCTGTGAAGAGTGATTCTGAAGCTCCACCTGGATGTCATTCTCCTTTCAAACCATCGCACTTTCTCTTCTGTTGATTTCTTTTCTGCTTGTTTTCCTCAGTACTCTTCGGCAAGTGCTGGCAGCATTGTACTTGCAGTCTGTTTTTGTTGCCGTCTGACAGAATTTGCAGTAAGTGGCAAAGCGCTTTGGACTGTGTTCCTGCTGACAAACATGAGGGCAGAGGACATTCATGAGTAGATTTCTCATTATAGCCGTCGGAGAGAGATGACAACGCGCTGTCCGGCATGATCACTCTCATCTTAACTCCTGACAGCTTTAATAAACACAATTTACACTCCTCCCTTCCGCATATCAAAGGTGAAAGAGTTTTGACTGACATTCCAAAGAGCATTCTGACATTCCAGAAGAAAGGACGACAAGAGACGATACTAATTTGATGCCCGCAATACAAAAGCGCCGTTGAATTGATCCAAATCACATCCTTGTCAAGCAGCTCGAGAAAATTGAGCATTTTTCGTCACAACAACAAGTTAGTCATCAGTGCAATTCTCAGTTCAATTGTCAACAACACAAGCTTGCATTTTAGAAGAGCTCAGGCTTTTAAATGCAGGATGGAATTTTCGGAAAGGTGGGGGTTTTAGGAGGCTGAGTGTCAGTGTTAAAGAGCCTCAGCCTAGCCACTACAGGATGTCAGAAAATGTGCTTAATTAGAAATGATTAGGCCTCTTGGAAAGCCGATTTCACTTTTCTTCATGGAAAGTGGGATAGAGCGTAATTGTGCTGTGTAATCCGCTGCCGTGTTGCTCTTTCATGTGCATGAGGAGATCAGAAAAGAGAGATTTGGAGACCGGACCTCCCCGAGTTCTACATGCCTGCTGTAAGGAATTCCGAGTCCGGCTGCTGGGCCTAATTCTGCTTAGGGGTCAGAACCTTTCTGGGGTCAGCTGGCAACATCTCCCCTCAGCTTGTGATGGAGTGAAATAAAGGAGTCATAGTGCGAGTGCAGTCAACGTGGATAAGTGTGGCCTGTTGGCTTTCTTCATTCCCCATTACGAGACTAGACATATGAGCAGAGAAGTGGGATTTCCTGCATGTTGCATTAGCTTCATACAAAAATGATTCTATTCAGCTACCTCAAGTAAATTTATCATGTTCCTGAACTGAGGTTTTATTATTTATTAGGTAAACATACCTTACAATTGGCTGTTTTTCGTTACAAACTGGCAGACTGTTCCCTTGTAGGTTGAGGTGTGAAGTGCACCCTAAACCACATGCTGAGAGTAGTTGTTAGAAACTAGAAACGCACACAGAATTGCCGCCACACCATATGCACCTAGTAGTGCAGAAGTGATGGTGGATCAAAACATTGTTGCACAGAATGACGCTCTCTCTTTGAAACCAGTAATTAATACTACCTGACACAAACAGGAAATATTACACGCATGACATCGTTGGCGTCGCTCACATTCTCAAGATGTAACTTAAAGTAGAAACTTCTTGAAGATAGTGGAAGTTTAGGTACAAACTAGGCTATGAGCAAGCTTGTGCAACTGGCTGCTGAAATTTCCCTTGCTCCTCCCACAAATGAATTGCGGTGGCGCAGAAGGTAGTTTCACAGTCACACAGCTCCAGGCACCTGGAGGTTGTGGGTTCGATTCCCGCTCCGGGTGACTGTCTGTGAGGAGTTGGTGTGTTCTCCCCGTGTCCCCGTGGGTTTCCTCCGGGTGCTCCGGTTTCCTCCCACAGTCCAAAAACACACATTGGTAGGTGGATTGGCGACGCAAAAGTGTCCGTAGGTGTGAGTGAGTGAGTGAATTTGTGTGTGTTGCCCTGTGAAGGACTGGCGCCCCCTCCAGGGTGTATTCCCGCCTTGCGCCCAATGATTCCAGGTAGCCTCTGGACCCACCGCGACCCTGAACTGGATAAGCAGTTACAGATAATGAATGAATGAATATATTACATACATTCTCAGTACAGTGAACTGCATTTTCTGAAAGGGATTTCTGCTAGATTTTAGGGTTAAATAATGTCCAACATAGCTAGTTTCTCTGGGAAGGGGGGGCGGGTCAGTGTGTGAATAGATAATGTACTGGCTATGAGTTTAATGACAGTTACATCATCTGTCCTCAGAAAGTGACCAGAATTGACTGTGTTTTTTGCAGTGGACCGTTCTCAGAAAAACAGACATACATACAGTCACATGTAAGCACAGGTGTTACCAGAAGCACACATCAGATACATCAGCATTAATGTGGTGTTCAAATCATTCTGAATTGCATTTGTTTACATGAATTTTGAGACATGAGTCTGACAGAGAGCTTCATTATATTCATAAAAAAAAGAACAATAAAAGTTAGTTCAATTTCCTGTTTGTGGATAGCACCAAACGAAAAATGATGCCTTTAACTGATATCAGTTGGAGATGGCTATTCTTAGCAAAATGTTGTTTGTTTCTGTTTTTGTTTGTATTTCCCAAACTGGCTTGGAGCTGTGGTATCAACATGTCTGTGTAGAATGTCTTGAATGAGCTGGGTTGTCCATTAAACTTTGAACGGATGAGCAGAGAAGCTGTTCCCCAGCTGTCCCAGGGCTGTGAGATCTATATGCCGTGCCCCAAGCTACCCTGAGGAGGAACACAAACACACCTAACTCAGACACACACATACACACACTCTTACTCTTCCTTTTCTCCCACACTGTATCATATACTCAAGCAACACTTTCTCAGCCCCCAAATCCCCATCTCACCCTTTCTATTTTTACAGAGGGTGTTGGAGTATGGGTTTTTGTGTGTTGGGGGTGGGGGGGTTTGAGCAGTGAGCAGCAGGTTGGTGCTCGAGGGAGTTTCCTGGCCCTGCTGGCCTGTGTTTGAAGTGAGCCACAGGCCCTGTGAGCAGGCCTGATCTGTGCTCAGGGAATCACAGCAGCCCTCTACAGGCTCCAGGCCACTGCCAGCAACGGCAACAGCAGAGCAGCTGCACAACACAAAAGAAGCAGGAAAAAAGAGAGAAGCAGTAATCTTAGATGTTCCTTCCTGATGGCTAGCCCCTTGCAGGACATACTGACATCATCAAAGACAATAGATATCTCAGGGAGTGCAACTCTATCTGATGGTAGCTAGGGAGGACTGCTCTCTTGGTCTTAACATAAGATTCACTGTGTTTTCCCTTCTTTATATTTGTTGTACCTTTACGTCTAGGTGCTCATTCACAAGTCCACCTATATAACAGAATAGTACACTTCGAATAACTTACAGTATGTGGATCTGTGAATGGCTTATGTCAGAACTCAGATGATGGCAAACATTTTATTTTGTAAATGGCATGTTATGGACCATAAAGGCCCTCATATAAGTACACTTTTTTTTTTTTTTTTTTTTTTTTTTTTTTTTTTTATTATTATTTTAAGGGGCTGTAGTCCTTTTGTTGCTCTGCATACTTTGTTCACTAGGACCTTTTATTAGATTTTTAATTAAAAACTCAATAGAGAATAAGTGTGAGCAGCTGAAGTTTAGGGTCACTTAGGCCATCGGGGATTAAAGGATTGGAAGAAGCCAATTTTATATGCAAAGGAAGATGCTTGTAACTCTGTCTCACTCTATTTTATACTCACACATATTTAGGAACTGCTCCATAAGGGGCGCTGTTCAGTGCTGTGCATCAATGGTCCTTTGTATCCTCATTCTTTGGGGGAAATCTGAAATTATACATGTTCCAAGTGCACATCTGGCTTGATTATCACAGTGAACTGAACATAACCTTCCCAGATGCAGTTTTGGTAGAAAAATGACAAACAGGTGTCGTCCATCATGTCTAAGTCATGTTTTGGTGAGCTGTCTGTGAGCTCTTCAGCTTGGTGGTTGTTGTAAACTGTTGCTTATATCACAGAGCAGCATGACCCTTTATTCAGAGAGAGAGAGAGAGAGAGAGCGAGAGAGAGAGAGAGAGAGAGAGAGAAAGCAAGCTCAGTGTCAGTGTGTCAGTGTGAGGTCCGGACTGGGGAAATGTTTGGGTCCAGATAAGCTTTTGCTTGACAAGAGACTCCAGATGCTTTTATATTACAAACTGTCATGTTGCAGCGGGACAGATAAAACCCAGTGATGGGACTCAGCTCTCTCTGCAGCCACACACCAACATGCACCCTCACTCAGGAGATAATGCAACTGGGTGGAAGTTTAGATTGTTTTTTAAACGTGTGGTCACTCAGATGCAGTCTCACTGTGAAAGGTCTTCCTGTTTGATTTGGGTGATAGTAAAGAGCACAAGGTCTGTATACAGCTCTTTTAATGTGTGTTCTAAATCAGCTGAGATTAGATGGCCATTTGAAAGATAACAAATAACAATTAGAAACCAATCTTAATCAATTTAGAAGCTTTTTTTCCTCCACACATGTTTGAATCAAAAGTCTACACTGTTTACCCAGTGGTGGGAATGGGAAAGACACCGCCATTTTATATGTTATTGAAAATGCTAGTGAGTTTACAGCTTTTCTGAGTTTATTTAAATGTAGTATTGTCAAGGTGTGAAGGATGGAAATTGGGTACCATTTTACCTTTTACATGATAGTTACTGTACTGTACATGTATGTTGTTAATTTAATAAAATAAGAATTCTCAATTACTCATTCTCTATTTTAACTTCATATTGAAAGAGGAAGTCTACTTAGTTTAATGTTTAATATACGTTTATGTAATTGGGACCCCCCCCCCCCCCCCCCCCCAAGTAATTCTAGACTATTTCATGTGATGGAGTGGTTATGACATTAAGGCAGCTGCTGTTTTCAAATCATGTTTTAAAAAAAGACCATTCTTTTGCTAAAAATGAAATAAAAAAAGTGAAAAAATGAAATATGAGGTTTGGTTCTGACAGTGACGATATAATAATATTCACTGTGGTTACTGCACTTGTCAGAGGGAAATATGAACCTGTGCCCTCAGTATCAACAGTCACGCCTGGGCAATTGTGTGTTGTACAACCTTTTGACTCCTTAAAGTAAGTGTGAAGTACACTTCCATTGAGATATTACCTGCTTTAGCACCATTCATCTGCTGAAGTGGAAAGCCCCCAGTAAAAAGAGGCTGGTAATGCTGTAGTTCATTATCTAAATGCAGTGACGGTGTGGACTCTCCACACTGATAAAAATACAAGGTAATCCACCACGACTGTCACGGCCACAACCAATTCATTAGCTTTCAGAAGTGAGCAGAGGGAGCTGACTCCACTCCTGTCTGATTTGGGTTTTCAATCTCCCCGCTCAAGCCGTAACACGCTCTAACACACTCCCATCAGGGAACTGCCTCTGAGCTCAGCACTCGGCTCCTTTCATTTGCACCTCACCTTACCTTTAATTGTGCCGAGTGCACTCGCAGTTGCCAGAGCTAGAGGAGTGGCAAGAGGGCTTGGACCTGGATTCCTAGATCATGTTCAGAGGGGGAATGAGATGTTTTTTAATGGGCCCTTTTCTTAGCTATGATTGTATTTTTTATTTATTTTTCTTTTAATAATTGCAGTTTTGGCTTGAGTTTCTATTAAACTGTTAGACACAGGCTGGTTTTCTGACTGATGCCTGGGAATGACTAGTGTGTTGATTGGCTGCTTTGTGCCTTTCATTCAAAAAGTTGTCTGGGCTGAAACAGACAACTGGCAGATGATCTTATCCAGAATGAATTACAAATCCTATTGTTACAGAGGTAATAATTGTTAGGGCTTTTGGATTGTTATTGATTTAGTGTGGTGTCCTGACTAGGCAGGGAATCAAACCATAGTCTAGTGTGTAAAATAGCCATACTTAACACTAAAGTCCTTTTTCAGAAATATGAAATCTAATTTAATAATTCAGATGGATAATGCATATTCTAACCATAAACATAGCTAGATAAAGTGCATCATACACATATATACTAGTCAAAGTAAAAAAAAAAAACATGCCACCAGTTCTACATCACACATCTCCACAGTCCATGAGGCATGTGCTATATTTGTGTAAACAGTAATCGAGAGTTTAAAGGCCATGCCATCTGAAGCTCAAAGTCAGTAATGTTGCTGTTTTCTCTACCAGAGCAAACCAGAGCAAGATAACTGACCAATATGTTCAGTGTCACACTGTGAAAACCCTGTGCTGCTGCTCTTGTCTTTTAAGAAAAATGAAGATTTGTAGTTTGAGAGTATCCAAGGGGTTAATTATGGGGCCCTGGACTTCCTGGGACGTCCTGTTTTCACACCTTGTTTATAGCCCACTACGATAAACCAACCATATACCAACCATATAACTTCAATGTGTCAGTCTAAACTGCTGTAGGCAAAATAAGTGGATAAAAAAAACATAATTCAAAACATTTCTGCAACTTAATTGTTTTTAAATATGTTCTGCACGGACTAGGGAATGAATAATGAATTCTGCCACTTTAAGAACATTTACATATAACATCAAACTCAAAAAACTTGAGTGAGACTCATTTTTCCATGATATAAGCCCTTTAACAGCTGGTCTGTGCATGCTTGTTCACTTCTTGAGCAGCGTTTGACTGATGTGTAACAACGTTGTTTATTCCTGAGTGAAAAAAGAAGGAATAAATGAATGAATAATTGGATGTATCCATTTGTCAGTGAGTGGCGTATTACCTCCGGAAGATTGATTGCGGTGGGTTTGGATGTTCCATGGGCCAGTGAGAACATAGTTCAGTGGCTGCTTAGTGATGCATTTCTTCAGCAAATGTCACGGGCCTGTAGTCTTACTGTCACACCATTAGGGTAACATCATTATGCACGCGGCCTGTCTCATCCTGAAAAGAACAGAATAATTCCTGTCCAGAATTGAAGCAAATTGTTTAGGAACATTTTTTTTCCTTTTTTTGTTGCAGCAGCAGACCAATGATTTTGCCACGCTTCAGGTATGTCAGATAAATGAATAGCCTTTTGAGCACTTGCAAGAGCAGGCCTGGTGAATAATTCATGAGGCGGCACTGCATTAGAATGCGCTGAGCAGAAAGAGATATCAGCTGCCGGACGGTGGCCACACCTGCCCCTCAGTGACGCGGAATGATGGGTGAGGAAGTATCTATGCTGCCCTCTGCTGTGTCCGTGGTCAGGCCTAATGCCCTGACTAACATACCAATGAGGCCTGAGTGACCACTGAGCCCTCAGCATCCATCTCTCGCGGTCCCACTCCACTGCGCTCTGACACTCCAGAGATGTGTTCTGAGCTTCAGGCCAAGCCTGAAACGCTGATGAAGTGACTGCTACAGATGAAGTGGTAGGCCGAGTTTGACCACTTCGATGGACACAATCACGTGTCTCTCACAGTTTGAGGTCACTGTAAGACAGTAATGCGGTGACCAAAAGGCCTGTGATGTTCATTTGCTGCTTATTCAAGCACTTCAGAGCTGTGGAAAACTGCAGAGAACAGTACTGTTGATTTAAGCATTATTGTGCTTAATGTAGTCTTCTTCTTTGGTGTGCTGCTGCAATGCTGGAGCCGTGATACTAATGCACTGTTTAAGCCAGAGGCAGAGGAAGAAACTCCTGTTCAGTCAACATTTTCTGCTGATATTCTGATTATATAGATACATCCTTCATACAGAAACCACCTTCTGCGCATTATAATGCAGTTTATGTTTATATGCTGACTATACCATACGGGGGGGGGGGGGGGGCAATAGAACATAACCCGTGACCTGTCCAGTTTAAAACTTAAATTTATTTTTATTTTTTTTGTGAATTTCCTTCAAATACATGGACCAACTTTATGATGAATGGACCAATAGAAATGCTTCAAAATTACTTGGAGTTAAAATGTTTTATTCATTTTTATTTAAGGTTAGGACTTTTTTTCCCTTTCTCTTGTAAAGTTATTTTGGGAGACACAATTTTATAATTGAACACCAACTTTATACCTGCCAGAGCAAACTTGTCTAGATTCAGATTAAATGTTGCTACTGTTTATAATTTAGGCTTGCAGATTACATGATGACTAAGTACTCTTCCTCTTTTCATTTAAAGTTATAATTTAGTTATAATTTTAAAGATACAGTCGTGTCTATACTGGAGTAAAGGGCAAAACGATCTTAGTTGAATTATTTCTTGAACTATCGCTTTAATAAGTTAAATGATGGCAAATGTCAACCTGAGCACCTCAATACAGGTCCTACAGCGATTCTGCTGTTGTTCTGACCTCATCGCTACCTCAGCTCTCTGACCTCTCTTCTGCTGGACCTGTCAGATCTGTCTACATTCAGGTCCTGCTCCCACTCAGCCCACTGAAATGAGCTTCCATTACTCATCCAAAAGCTGGTTGTATTAAGTATACTCTTAGCTACTCACAGAATATTGTTCTTACTTCAGCCTGGACATTCTACTGCAATACTGCAATGATTTATAATCACATTCTGTGTGATCACATCTTATAGTCCACAGCTTTTTTTATAGCCCTTAGCAGGAACCTGAGGGAAAATTGTTTAAAAAAAATGTTGTTTATCTTGGCACTAAGTTCACAAAATCATTAATATTAAATACACTTTATTGTGCTGGACACCATTATTAATTTTTTTGTACTAAACACAAAATCTGTAATATTATATTATTATTTACAGTAAATGTTTGAATTTTAAAATTGCATTTTTTTCTCAGCATCCCACTGACTAACCTAATTACTAATTCAAATCTAAGTAAATGATGAGGGGACATTTTATATTGATCAATTAATACACCTGCAGCATTTGTTTAATATGGGGAATGGGGTGTAAAATGTTAAGAGAATCCTAGAGAGAGATCCTATAGACGTGTAAGATTATTTTAGGGGAAAAAAGATTAAATACATGTCACAGTGGAATAGGAATATGCTCTGTTTATGTTGTGAAGAGTGGTGGATAGTAATGAAGTAAATGTAATTCATTATTGTACTTTTTTAGGTATCTGTACTTTACTGAAGTATTTCCATTTTGGGCGACTTTTAACTTTTACTTCACTATATTTCAGAGTCAAATATTTTACTTTTTACTTCAATACGTTACAAAAATCTGCTATTCCTTTTGGTTTATGTGGGAATAACGTGTCTGAACAAATACTACTTTGCATAGCTTTCCATGTGACATAGTAATCACTTTCAGTCATTAGAACCATTATTAACAACATGATTTCGTATTTGGCTGTATTTGATTTTTCAGTAACCACTATTCATTCACTATTCATTCATACATGGTTTACGGATCTGTAGATGTCACAAATAACTAACCGCAAGTGAGAATCAGTTGGAGATTAATTTAACACAATATGTGAAGCAAGGTCAAAACCCGAAGAAATATTCCAAAACCCATAAATCAGTACAGAGAGATTAACAAGTCCAAAAGACAAAAAGGAGTATCAGGCAAGAAGTCAGAAAAAGTAAACTGTAGACTATACTCTGCAGAGATCTTAAAGGAACACTATGTAATAGTTTTACCTTAAAATTACAGCTTCAGAATCATTGTGATGCTTCACTTGCCTGGAACAGGAAGAATAGAGCCTCTGTCATTGTTACTCTCAGCTAAGCACTGCAGAAAATATACTATGTAACTTTTGGAGGAGGGTAGAAAATCACCCTTTCCCTTCCTCTCTCTACCAATTTCACTACAGTGCTGTAAAACTTAATTGCACAATGTGGAGCCCCAGGAGCAGAAAAAAAGAACCAAATCTTGCCTAGTGTTCCTAAATGAGTAAAAAAAATATACAAAATGTCCTATACCTTTGAGAATGTTTGTACTTGTGTGTTGGCCTCTGCATTACTCTGCAATTACACAGCCCACTAGGGCTGAATTTCAAACATCTTTTTTAACACTATATAGTACACAGTGTAGTGGTGTTAGTTTTACAAATCCTTAAAGTGCACTATTTAGGGTGTATAGTGTAGAGGAGTTATTATTTCTGGACTTCTTGACCATGTTCATCCAACTGCAGACCAATCACAGTTGTTGTGGTCTGCATAGATGCGACAAATTATGCATCAGGCCGCGCTCTCGATGGCATAGGTTCAACACTGAAGTATAATTTGGGCTTAATACTCAGGAGACAGCAACCTCTGTTGGTTTGGAGGGGCAGAACTTTGGATGAATGTAATAGTGGATAATAACACAATTAATTGTATTTAATCTTTGGCCTTTTCTGCGGTGTTCATCCGTGTCGGACTAATTAATGACATTCTATTAAAAGACTGTGGAACCCAGAGTGACACTGGAGTCTTTTCACCAAAAATTATAATAGGACCTTAGAGTCATAATACATCATGGTACTTTTACTTTTGATACTTGAGTACATTTGAAGGTAAATACTTTTGTACTTTTACCCAAGTGTAGATTTACTGGACTACTTTTACTGGAGTAATATTTTACCTGTAAAAGTATCTGTACTTTAACTCAAGAACATGGTTTGTGTACTTTGTCCACCCCTGCTTGAGAATTAGACTTCTTAGTGTTTGCTGTGCTGTTGTGATTCTCTGTAAGCTCCATCTTCAGGCTTGTCAGATTGTGCTGTTACCTGTCTAATTGAAAGCGACTAATCAAACATGGCCTAAATAGAGACTCAAGTGCTCCTCTAATTGCTCTCTGTGACAGTGCTTCAGAGTCATCATTTGCACAACTTAATGAATAGGTTAATAAAATACAATAGTTTAATTATGTTTTACTTCCCAGATTGTTAATGGTGCCAGAGCAGCTCAATTCAATAATGCAGTTTCTGTTATTAATTATCAGTAAGTGAACTTGTTTAAATGATATTTTACAGCCTCTTGATAAAATTACAGCTGGAGGCAGTGTGGTGATAGGCAGACAAAGGCCACGGACGAATTATCATAAACTATTAGCTTGTTTCCAAAGGGTTTTATGTTAATCTTTTAGTGCTTAAGTACCCCCCCAATTAACATATCAGGAGGAGCTGCCTTCCAGCAAGGCTTGCAAATTGAAGTGCTCAGATAAAAAAAAAAGCCATTCAGATGAAAACCAACGGAATGTCAGGCTATCTGAAGTGTACAGGAATTTTTTTTACGTGTGTGTGTGTGTCTGTGTGTGATCAAGGAGCTCCAGCGATTTCATTATCTCTCATGGGCTGTGACACGAGATGTCTCTTTCAGAGCCCTTTGCTTTTGTCTGGCGCTAAAGCGGGCTGCTAACAGGCGGATGAATGGCTCTCATCGTCGGCACCATCTGATGAAGGAACACGTTTACGTATCAGCCCCACTGGCTTGATATGCAAATGTGGCACGTCGAGAGGGCCACAGGGAGATATGGCTCTTTGTTAGGGCTTCACAGCCCTGTGTTTCTTTTATGCTAAACATAATAGTATCCACAGTGAGAGTACAGGCGCCCATCTTGTAAATCAGCCGGCATCTCTTCTGGGTTAAGCGAACAATGCACTGTGCTCCTGGAAAGGACATGCATGATTAGTAGACTAATTGTCTGGGTTTGGTTTTTTTTCTTTCTTTTTTTCTGTGCTTACTTACTGTGCCGTTTGAATCTGATGAAATTGTGAAACTGTGATAATTTATGGTCTAAGCAAAAATGTTTGTATAAACATATAAGCATCATGTGATTTATGTTCATTTACTTTATCTTACATAAAGGATTAAAGTAAGAAATCTATCATAAAATGTGGCCTGTTCACAAGTTATTATATACATCCATACAGTGACGATAATGTTTTTCCATATGTAAAACTAACTGTACATTCATATATATATATATATATTTATACACACACACACAATCTGGGCTTACCAACATTTTGCTTAAAAGTAGAAAAGCACTAGGATACAGTGTCATGTATTTGAGACTGAATTAATGCCTACATACCCCAACACAGTTCTGAATTCAAAAAGACTGAACTAAAATCTATTTATGAATGAAGTGTAATTACACTAACATTTCACCAGTGCTTAATAGGTATTTATTTATGAGTGCTTAATGTTTAATTTATGTTGCTAAGAGATATACACTAACTGTTCACGCAATGCACATTGTTGGGATATAAACTTCTGGTAGTTCTTGAATACATTAGCTATTAGCTGTCTATCTGGTAACCTCAAAAGTTGCTTTGCATGTTTACATTGATTGACTACATTTGAGGAAAAAAATTCTCTTTCTACTTACTTTTATATATATATATATTCATTTTAAGAACCTTAACCGACCTACTTCATCCTCTGTTCCAGCCAGAGAAGACAGTCTGGTTAACCTCTCGTATGATTACTGAATTTTGAAGGATTCCCTTGGGTTAAAACTGACACGCCTTCTTTGAATTACACTGAATAGCTAACGACAAGACCTCAGACACCGCTGAGAGTTCCCAAACATCCAGACATCTTAGAGCAAAAGATTCACTTCCCTTCACCCAAAACCACCTCCTTTCTCTTCTGTCTCGTTCCCTCGCTGACTCTGTGTCCACAAAGCCTTTGTGTTAGTGTCTAGATAGGGGAATAAAACACTTGTCTGTGTTCTTTCCCCATGTAAATACAGTAGAGAGGGAGTGGGTAAAAAAAAAAGGTCTGGCCAGACCTTTAAGCATGATGAACACTTTCGCCTTCAAACTAAATTCCATTGTGTCAGGCCCTATAACATATTGTGCATGATTACAAAGCTACCGATATAATAAATTACACTGATAGACAGAATTATACCCAGCGCTTCCTGCACTCCCCAATGACGCACACTAGCTTAGTGCTCCCTGACAGTGGCCTGTGATTTAGCACCAGTGAAGAGGCCAGGAGGGAAACAAAAAACATTCAGAAGGCGGCAGAGAAGGCAAAGGCCTAAGACTGGCCCTCCGCCTAGTTTATAAAACCCTGTTATTCACCGCTAACGTGCCACAGTTAAAAAGCAGAGGGGAGCATCTCGAATGATAAAACAGTTTGTTATTTATTCCCTAAGAAAGTTTATCATTGCAGTCAAGGAAGGGATTTGTTTGACAGTAGTCAGTGAAAGAATAGGAACAGAAAAGAAGAGAGGGCTGAATAACGTTGACCAGAGCTATGTCTTGCGCACTGAAACAGATGTGTCTGCTCTTGACATGTCATGGGCAGAGACAAACAGAGCAAAGCACAGCGAGCTCGGTGCTGGCACAGTCCAGGCTAATCTATCTCACTGAGAGACAGATTAAAGGCAAAGTCCAGTAAAACAAAGTTCTGCTGCCCTAATCACGGGACAGACTGCCAGGGTTATAAATAATAAATGAGGGCTGGCTATTGAGAAGCCTGGGCATTATTAGGGAACACAGCCTTTTTAAAGCATGGCATGTAGGCCAGCCCAGGCTACGTTTACACCAATAAGAGAGCGCTACCTTCCACAGGGAGGGTCCAAACTGTTTTTTTTTTTTTTTTTTTTTGGGTGGTGGGGGTTTTGTTGCTTTAGTTGTAGAAGCCTTTTATGTTCTTTGCAAGTGGCTGGCACTGTTCTAAAACAGTAACAAAGAAAGCTCCATTTTGTTGCTGCAGCAAACACTGAGCCACCCTAAGCACAGCCCCTTTACACCTACTTTGGCATTCTGTGTTAGAGTAAGAAGCTGTCAGCTATGCACAAAGTGGAAATTTAAACTAAATAAATATCCAAACAAATAAAGAATAAAACTGGAGGTTTTCATGTGGATCTTTTCTAGAAGTGTTCACTCGACACTAAAAGTAAAGAGCCCTTATTCTCTTTTTTAATAGATTATGCAAACTTTTTTAGTTTTGTTTTATATCCCAATATCAATCATAATTCTCTTTACAAAACCCCACTCTACCATCTGTTTTACCTTTCAGTTTACTCTGGTTATTGTTACTGTGCCTTTAAGCCTATTATATGTAAATCTGCATTCTAATCTGCTGCTTTAAAGACGTCAAAGACTGAAACAGATTTTGACTTAGGCGTGAATGAGTGTCTTTAATCTATCATGGGCTGAAAACGTAGATATAAATGCTGCAATATAAATGCATTTTGTTTTGTTTGTTTGGTTTTTTGTGACATCACAAGAAGTATGACCTGAGAAACCTGGCTGCAGTTTAACATCTGTGGACCCTGTGGACCCAGTGAACAATGTTGAAATTTTGGGGTTATGAAACTTTATTAATGTTAAATACATTTACATCAAACTTTTTTCTTTTCTTTAGGAAGCCCAGGAAAATGAGCTTTTCCACAATATAGGCCCTTTAAGAATAATGTTTCCAAGAAAGAGAGAGAGACTTTGTGTGTGTGAGAAATGGAGAGAAAAAAGAGAAAAGACAGGAGACTAAAATTAAAGGCTAACTGCTACCCTCCAGTGTCCAGGAACGTGGTTAACTTTCCAGCACTACAGGTGCTTGCTCTTAGCCTTCATTTTTATCATTGTCACAGTAGACTGAAAATCTTCTGCTCCACATATATACTTAAAGTCAAACTCGCTCCCATCAAAATCACTGTTTACATGATCTAAATGCTTTTGTAATCATTTGAGTATGTTATTTACCTTTCAGATAGTCTTGTAATATATGAATCACTTTATTTGGAAGCTGAGAGGTAAAAAAAAAAAAAAAAAAGGAGGGAGGAGGAGGAGGGGGGGTGCTTTTTCTTCTCTTCCCAAGGAGAAGAGTTGGTCTTTAGCAAGGCTTGAGGAAAGGAAATGGGGTTTAAATGTCCCTGTGTCATTAGTTCAGCATGGGGTCACAGCTGGGCCTCTCCCAGTGTAATTGTGCTGCCTGATTTATCTCGAAAGAAGCCAAAATACATATAAATCTCCCGGCACATCTTTGTTGTAGGATCCACTCTCTGATAAATGACCTGAGACAAAATAAATGCCCTGTGAATAGATATGAATTATTCATTCTGATAGACCCTTAAATGTGTATATAGTGTTAAGAAAAGTCAAGGTGTTACTCAGTTATCTCCTGTTTCGCTGATGATGGAGAATGCGAGCTTGGCTGCCTCTCTCGGAGCAGTAATAAACTTTATTCCTACCTCAGCCATCAACTTGCAGGCTCCGCACATAAATAGGCTTTATGTAAATCTGTCAGCACCTAGTGTGCACTGGAGCTCCTGTGTAGATATTGGCCTGTCTGGAAGTTTATGACAAAGTTTAAAATCATTCATTAAACTGACCCCGCCGGTAAATCCACTTACTGGAAAATTGCCCCCGCTCTTGTGTTTGGTTTGCAGATGCGATCACGAGTCCATTTTTAACTTAATTAATTGGCCGTTTCTGTTGACAAGAAATTTATGCCGTAATAATTTGCTGGAAATAGATGCGGAGCATTGGAAATGAGATATCCATCATAGCCTTGTGTTCCAGCAGCTGCAGCACCGCTAATATGAAAGTATTTCAGCCGGCGACGACCCTGCTGTTTGTGCAGTCAAGATTATATATACCCTACGATCCATTGCCTGCCTGAGAGGCGCTCATGGAGGTCTATGATAACAAAGAGTCGGTGATTTATGGCTTGCTGTGAAAGCAGAACTTGATGAGATTAAACAATTTCATAGCACAAGTGTTTCTCAGACCGCCCTGATTTGTAGGTTTGAGCCGATAGTAAATCAAGTTTATATATCTGAAAGCCTGCTCAGCAAAGGAGTGCAATTACTGTTTAAGACAGCTACTTTTTATTTAATTTTTATCTGGGGTTTGTCTCCTTTATTCTCGCGCCTGTCAGGGAGGCACTCACCTTCGTAAGTCCTTCTGGCTGGGAGGGGAAGATGCGGCGAGGCGAGGCAAGGCAAGGCTAGGAGAGGCCCTCCTGCTATCTCTCCCCACCAGCCTTTATACACAGCAGCAACAGCAGCAGCCTCCAGCGCTGCACACTGCACCCTGCACCCAGCCATTTCCAGTCGTCATTTGCCCAGTTCGTCTGGTGCAAGTAAGAAACAGTATGGTGAGCATGTTATTACTCACGCTCATAAAAAGTGACAGCCCCTAATCCTGCGGCTCATGTGTTCAGCACAGCGTCCAATAACTGTGAGCTGATGAGTAATTTGCGAGTACCTGGAACCAGTCAGGACTACTATTTTATGCTCGTGAAGTTATACATCCAGTGCAGATGTTGCGTGGAATGACCGTTAGTTTCGCTCATTTTATCCATGCAGAGATAAAACAGGAAAACAAAACCCTTTGAAACACTAAAACAAGATTCCGTAGCTGGAATTGCCTCGTTGCAGGATTTTTTATTGTTTTAAATGACTCCAACTTTAACAGCCATTTTTGTTTTTGGAGCAGTTTTATTCCCCCCGCCCCCCAAAGTCCTCTAATGACATTTATAAGGTTTTATGTACAACAAGCAGTTTTTGACATGATCATTTTTCCAAGTTATTTACACATTAGGATTAAAAAAAACATACGCAACATGTGTGTATATATATATATATATATATATATATATATATATATATATATATATATATATAGCATAGTTTGCCTCATTCCAGAAGCTGTCTGGGCTGAATATTCCTTATGTTGACTTCTTGGATTTAAATGCTTGTGAATTTTGAGTTAATTTTGATTTTGTGACATCATAATCCCCTCAAAAAGTCCCAAAGATTATATGTACAGTATGGATTTATGAGAGAAAATGTAATGGGTATGTGTTGTATCGGACATATCTTTGTTTTTAGAAAAGTGAGGAAAGTGTGATCTAGGTTTTTTATGGTTTTTTTAGGATGCAGTTCATTATGAGTCCAGTTTTGTGATTGCGTGTGTGCTGAAATGCCGTGATTGCAATCATTTGTTTGTTTTTAGTTGAAACAACAGAGAGCAAAGATCAAGCTAGTTACTAATGAGCATACTTTTATAACCCATGTTTATGTGTGTGTGTGTGTGTGTGTGTGTGTGTACATGTCTGCCTATGTGCGCATCATCCCACATCTCTCCAGCAAACATCAAGAGATCTCATTATTTAGACACATTTCAGTTTTTTTCTGTGGGGTACAGCCCGAGTCAGAGAGAGTTTTCCTCCCGCCTGTGATGTGTGCTGACTCGGGCGAGCAGAAAGTAAAGAAAATGGCACTCTTCACATCAGGGCTGAGTCAAACGTGCACTTCACAGAGCCGCAGCACTCACAGCTAAGCATTGCTAAGTAACCTTCACATTTCACTTGTGTGAAGAGCTAATTTCCTTTAAGTTCACATGTCACTTTCTGCGGCACTGCTTTGTGGGTCCTCTTCAAATGTCTCCAAGCGTCTAATTGCGTAGGAAACATCGCAGACAACCCAGTGTGACAGTCCTGCTCGCCGAATCTTCAATTATTTAACATCCCTGCATACTTGAAAACATTTCTGACATTAGATACAGTTCCTAATCGGAACAGAAAGAGCCACGACGTGTCACACTTTTTGAGAGAAAGTGTGTGTTTGAAATGGATAGAGGGGACATGAGAGGGAGAAGTGAGGAGCTGGAAATGCAGAAGAGGAATTAAGAACTTTTTTTGAGGGCTTAAGGTATGGGAAAATCTGTGTTCAGCAGTGTAATAAGCTTCGTCAGCTCAGTCTAGCTTGGTGTAGGTTTTTATTTACTTGTTTGTTTACTTGTTTTTTAATTTATTTATTATGCAGGTTGTGCAAGTATTAATAATTATTGTTTATTAACTTTTCACACGTCAATTTTGTCTGTTTTCACATATGAAATTTATTTTCAGTACTTCAGAAAGTAGTGTGAATTCAGTTGAATTCTGTTTGTTTTTATCATTATGCGTTCCAGATCTTGATGTTTGGTATTCGGCAGTATAATAATAATCTTCACTGTCAGACTATCTTCATTTAGATGGAAGTCTTTCAGGTTTAGATTATGGGAGTCAAGAATGTATTTTATATATATATATATATATATATATATATATATATATATATATATATATATATATATATATATATATATATATATATATATATATATATATATATTCAAGTATAAAATGCAAGTGTTGTGCAATCAAACCTTGCCAGAGTTTTTTATTTCTTTTTATGATACATTGTGTGTGAGAGAGAGTATGATTCATTTAAGTATTTATTAAGTATGTATATAATTGTCTTAGTGTCATTAGTTAATATTAAATAAGTCAGCTCATAACTAGTCTCGTGTAGGTCAATATGAAAATATTGTGAGATATTAATCCCTAAGCTAGCTTTTTGTTTATTTTGTGTAGAAGTATGGTAGTGTCGTGGTGTAGTGATGACTAATCAAATTTTTATTTTCATTGTTTTTCAGTTGTCTTCAAATGGTCGCCTAACATTAGCTCCACACAGCTCTTTCTCTCAGACATTTTGAAATATGGTGTATGGCAGTACGATACATAGCTGTAACTCATGTCTAGTTTACAGTAGCTATTTTTCCTTGGAATAACAATTGTGTGTTATTTCCACATTTAAAAAGCGGTGTAATAGACAACTCTTGTAGTTCCTTTTTATGTGTCAATCATCTGTAGACAGTTTCTTAATTTAATGGCAGCTAGTTAGTGTATGTGCAGTGCCTATCTGATGTAGACAAGCTTAATGTACCTTTACATTTTCCTTGCACTTTAGCCTTGGGGAAGGCCTTTATCAGGCTTCTATCAGTGATCTACATGTGCACACAGTAAAGGAGCTGTGAATATGGAACTGTGGAGCTCAGAACTAAAACTTAACCCAAATAATAGATCAGACCTGGCCAGCAGCGGACCCCTTCGAAGCTTTTTTTGCAGACTTAAAAGCTTCCCCATGGTCCATTTATATCAATGCTGAGAGTGACATCAATGAATAACAGTGTTAATCTGCACTAGGCGAGGGATGAATTGGACCCGTGTACTTTTTTGTGGTCCTTTATTACAGCTGTGTGGGTGCTGGTTAAATGACCATGGCCGACTCCGAGAAGTACTCAGCGATAAAAGGTCAGCAGGCTCTTTAAAATTCAACCCCTAAAAAGCGAGTTAAATGTAGTGCTTGTTGATATGGGTGATTAACTTCCTGTTGTGCCTAACCTTTGCTTGTCTAACAGTGAGGCGAGCACACAGAGCTGCGGCTGTGGAAGGCGCTAGGCCTGTTCAGCTCGCTGCTCCAGGCAAAAACTGCTTCACTTGTGATCACTGATCATATGATCCATTTGCTTAGCATAGGCTCATTGAAGTAGAACTGGTAAATCATTAAACACACCCTCAACGCCACTCACGGCTGTGCTGCCGCTATGGCATACACTTTATAAAACCCTGAAAAACCCAGGCGCCCTTACATCCCACTTTCTCACCACTCATTACCCGAGAAGAAAAGTATTAAAACTTTTTTATGAACACGGC
Source organism: Hoplias malabaricus (assembly GCF_029633855.1). NCBI lineage: Eukaryota > Metazoa > Chordata > Actinopteri > Characiformes > Erythrinidae > Hoplias > Hoplias malabaricus. Next base: position 16,942,220 of record NC_089807.1, on the reverse strand, counting down.
CATAATGTAAAGCACATGAGAGCTGCCCATCTCAGATACAATTATCAAGGTCAGAAACATTACCCTGGCTTTCTGAAGATAGCTTGTCTGTTCATACTGTAGTAGAAGTATTTTGCCCTTTTGCCCCTATCAGCGTCAGATGTTGACCCTGTAATACTTTCTCACTGAATTTAACTTCTGTAGCATGGTCTTGTGTTTTTACCATGTGATTTAAATCAAGAAAGACTTGCATATCTGAATATTCTGAAAAACTATGCATATATGGATATTTACATTATAAATATATAAATTATTATTTTTAATGCATATATAGTGGTTTGCCATGCAAAAGTGATTAAAGTAAACTCGCATTCATATCCAGCACGCTGTTTTTTAAGGGTACAAATGATGTTAATTTTATTGAAAATAGATGTCAAGCTAGCGCTTGGTGTTGACTCAAATGCTCATATAAGTTTGCTTTTCTCTGATCTTCAGATCATCAGAGAGCGCTGCAAGTGTTACAAGAAAGACAAGGAAAGTTTCATACCCACAGAAAATATTTTTTTGATACAGACCCAAAGAGAAAACATATCAAAAGACATTTTTCTACATGTCTTTTGCAAGCACAAAAAGCCGAAATGGTGTCAAGAGAAAACAAAACAGAAAGCTTGTTTCTTCTAACAATTGCTTTAAGCTACAAAATCTCCTTGAATCCCCAGCCTCCCCTTACTGTTGACTTTCTCTCTCTCTCTCTCTCTCTCTCTCTCTCTCTCTCTCCCCCTCTCATTTCCCCCCTCTCTCTCTTAAAGGGAAAGCAGCTCTTCTGTAGGGGCTGATAGGTTGTAGGTTGATGCTTAGCAACAACATTCCTGTGCCTTAAGTAGCAGTAAGCCCCTGGCTGAACTCTTTGAAGTGGCTGTCAGGCCACATTTATTTCGTTTTAGCACTTTGTCTACTTGTCCAGATGTATAAGGAGATAAAAAAGCACTTGTGTTTACACTGATTTCTCTCTCTCTCTCTCTCTCTCTCTCTCTCTCTCTCTCTGTGTGTGTGTGTGTGTGTGTGTGTGTGTGCTGGTGATTTGATTAGTGCTGATCAGGTGTATGAAGATGAATTAACCTATCATATAAAGTTATTTATTTATTTATTTATTTAAAAAAGGATTTCAGCATCAGAGACAAAGCCAAAGGCTTATTTTGAACTAGTCCATCAGTGGACACAGGACGCAGTCGGCTGGATGGTTTTTGGTTGGTGGACGATTGTTAGTGACACTGAGGCCTTTAAAATGTGATCCACTCGTACCAGCACAACACACACTTAACACACCATCACCACATCAGTGTCACTGCAGCGCTGATAAATCATGCCTGCTCTGTGATGGTAACCACTGAAGAACAGGTTGAAATGGGCAAAAAGTATGCAGAGTAGAAAATATAATACAGTCTTAATGCAGAATTACAGCGTGCTCCTGTCTGGAGCTGGGAGAATGTACAGTGAGTGTAGATACAAAGAGGTGGTCATAATGATATGGTTGATCAGTTTATACACCAAATTTAATTCTATATGTAATAAATACGCAATGATCTATGAACTGGGCCTCTTCACATTCTCTCTCTGAAGTCCAGATTAGTTTGGAGAAGATGATCGTGAATGACTGGATTTTAGCAGCGTTTACTGTATTTGTGTTGGGAGAAGAACAGAAGGAGGGAGAGAGCGTGAGTGTGATGTATAATCCAGCAGAGGAGTCATATTTCACTGTGACATTTTCAGCAAGGAGTCCTCCCTCTGATAGCGAGGCTCCCAGTGGGATAAGGGCTGCTGTGGCTTTCTCTGTTAATGCCATTATTAGAGATTTCTTCCGTCCCCAGCTTGTAAATTTCTGCTGCATTATCATAAACTGTGGTGATTACTCAGTGTATAAAGACAATAATGATGTGAGCAGGCAGCATATGCCCAGGGCCTGCAGAGTGAGCGCTCAGTCTGACGAGTGGCCATGCGACAATCTTATATACTTTACACTGCAGCGCCCCCATCTGACCAGTGCACATACTACCACCCACACCTGGGCCACTCGGTCCTCCTCTGCTGTGTGGGAGAGGGGGGGGACACCAGGCAGTGGACACAAATGGAAAGACAGGTCTACAAACTGTAGTTATTAAATAGAGGCTTGTTTTATGTTCTTGTAAATCAGTTTTCTGATCACCTCGTGTTGTACATGACGGTCTGCTGGTCTTCACTGGTGTATAAGAATTGTGATGAACTTACAGATCAGAGGTTATCTGCACTATTATACCAGCCCCTCCCAAAATGGCTGAAGCATATGGTACGTGTCTCACTCAGTCACTGCTTTAACACTTGCCTTTGATGAAGATTCTTTACAACAGAGAGATGAGGGAAAAGGGAGGAAGATTCTCAAAAATAGGCTAATGCCACAAAGCTTCGTAGCATACTGAAACCTCCTGAAATGTTATTATATTATTTTTATAACATTTTAAAGTTCCTACCACCCTTTACACAGTACGAATATTAAAAACAACATTCTATACTCATTATAAAAATTTGGATCTTTTAATCTACAGAATTAAACTCACTGAAAAAAAACTCACAATAACTCAAAACAACAAAACATTTGCTTTTTGATAATAATGTGACCTCATAGAAGTGAGTCACAATAATGAACAAGACGAATCACCCACCTGGTACAATATTAAAAAAAAGGAATAAAACAAAGCTCAATCCTAAAAAGATGCGATTTTATGGCAAATATGCTGTAGATATACTCAAAGTTATTCAATAAAACCAAATTAATTAATCAGCTATTAATGTAACGATGTACCTTCATGAATTAAACATAAGACTGTTTAGTTTGGCTATAAATTAACTATTTCACAGATACAAGGTTTTGTTACAACACTGGTGAAATTAAGTCCTGTTTACGCAGTGCTCAGTGTTTCCCCCTCAGCACTGAGCTCTGGGACTCTTCCTCACAGCGTGAGGGTCCTCGCTGACTTCAGTCCGCCATGACCAGGCTTCCTTTGATATTCTGTTCTTCCTTATTGCTCTTGTTCCATATTTCTCTTTGGGATCAGCTTATAGATTTCAACAGTGCAGTGTTCCCTGAGCACATTACCTCGATTCCCACTGTTATCAGTCATTCTAATCCGACAGATCAAAACACATGTTAGATAAAAGGTAATGCAAGCAAATAAAGACAAATGGCTGAGTGAAAGCAAAAAGCTCTTAACTGCCTGTGTGTGTGCTCTAAGCCCCTGGAATGAATGAATTCCTGAGGCCTGGAGCGACCCTTTGGCTTGTGATTATGTTTGTGTAAAATCTTAAGGGTGCTGATCAAAGCGGGACCTCTTGTTCGTCTGCCCTTTAAGAAGCTACAGAAAAAAAGGGAGCCTGATAACAGCTGGCATTCAAATTGAGTTTTCCTTTAACTTTGTTTCGCAGGGATTCCCATTATGAGGCAGGCCTCCTTTCTCATCACGAGGATGGCTCATTGAATAAAGAGAAAGGAGAGGAGGGGAGGGGAGTGGAGGGGAGGAAGTGGGAGGGAGTGCTCTGATTAATCTTCTCCAGGGGTGGGGGTGTTTGATCAGTGGACTTGGCCGGAGAAGGGGGGTGGGATCTCTGATGTTGACAGCGGGGACTTTTGCGCAGGGCTCTGATTGACGTGCCTGGCCGCTGGGCTGCCGGGGGGGCTGAGCCATGTCCAGTGGGGCAAAGCCGGCCCCTGCCTGTGGGTGGTGGTGTTAATAATGTGGCAACTGGGAAGATTAATTGTAGACAAGCAGCGGGATTACGAGGGGCTTTGTGGCGGGGAGAGGGCCGTTTGCCGGGGAAGGCCTCTGATCTGTCAAGCCCAGAGGAAATTAGTCAGGGCAGACTGAAGCTGACTCTCAAAACGCTGCTTTAAGATATTAAAGCCAAATGGCTGGAGGAGATTGAAGCTGGTAACGAGGAAACTGCTGACATGCTCGGAAGGCCATACCACTACCTTGCGCCATCAAACCGGTGATAATTAATTGCAGGATGCATGAAGTGATAATGCTTTAATTTAAGAATAATGATTAAGAAGAAAATATACTTTTCTTGTACACTCTTACAAAATAAAAGTCCCCAGTTAGTACAACTTTCCAGCGTTGGGTATAACATAAATAAAAACAGAATACAATGATTTGCAAATCATTTTCAACCTATATTCAATTGAATACACTACAAAGACAAAAATATTTAATGTTTTTTTGCAAATTTTCACTCATTTTGAATGAGGCCTGCAACATGTTGGGACAGGGGCATGTTTACCACTGTGTTACATCACCTTTCCTTTTAACAACATTCAGTAGGTTTTTAGGACCTGATAAAACTAATTGTTGAAGCTTTGTAGATGGTATTCATTCCCATTCTTGCTTGATGTACAACTCAGCAGTCCGGTCTCTCCGTTGTTGTATTTTACACTTCATAATGTGACACACATTTTCAATGGGAGACAGGTCTGGACTGCAGGCAGGCCAGTCTAGTGCCCGCACTCTTACTAAGAATCCACGCTGTTGTAACACGTGCAGAGCGTGGCTTGGCATTGTCTTGCTGAAATAAGCAGAGATGTCCCTGAAAAAGACGTTGCTTTGATGGCAGCATATGTTGCTCCAAAACCTGTATGTACTTTTCAGCATTAATGGTGACTTCACAGATGTGCAAGTTACCCATGCCATGGGCACTAACAAACCTCCATACCACCAGAGATGCTGATGTTTGAACTTTTTTCGCTGATAACAATTCAGACAGTCCTTTTCCTCTTTGGCCCAGAGGACCCAACCTCCATGATTTCCAAAAACAATTTGAAATGTGGACTCATCAGAAGACAGGACATCAGTCCATCTCAGATGAGTTCAGGCCCAGAGAAGCCAACATTGTTTCTGGGTGTTGTTGATATATGACTTTCGCTTTGCATGATAGAGTTTTTACTTGCACTTGTAGGGGAAGCGACGAACTGTGTTCACTGACAATGGTTTTCTGAAGTGTTCTTGAGCCCATGTGGTAAAATTTTGTTATAGAATGATGTCGGTTTTTAATGCAGTAGGATCGAAGGCCACAGGCATTCAATGTTGGTTTTCGGCTTGCCGTTTACTTGCAGTGATTTCTTCAGATTCTCTGAATCTTTTGATGATGATATGGTCTGTAGATAACGAAATCCCTAAATTCCTTGCAATTATCTAGCTCGGTAAATGGAGATAAAAACGAAGGGTCTTGGTCCAAAATGGCTCAGGCTTTTTCTCTGTGTGTCACTGGCTGAGCCATGGCTGGGAAATGGCATCTGGAGGAGTTTGGATGGTGGAGAGTCCTCTGAATGTTGAAAAGCATGAAAAGAGATGAGGATGTTGCATTATTTTTATTCCTTAGGTGGGTAAAACTGACTTATTTTTAAAATTTTACAGATTACTTAAGGTGGAACTGACTACAAATAAAGTGCTAAAAAATAAAACAGCTAAAGTTACAAATGAGCTCCTGTGGTAACAGACAGTGAATATAAACATAAAATGTCAGCCACATACATGCTACAGTAGGTTTCGTAATCAAACTTTAAAGTTTAAAGAGGTAGATACTACATGTCAGCCTTTAATATCCATGCACTGAGAGGTTCTCCTCTTCTTTGGCATCACACCAAAGAACCATAGGATTTACTATAGATTTCTGTCCTAGTTCTTTTCCTTACGTCCTTTATAAACCCTACCCAGCCTTATCTGACTTTCTACATTTTCAACTTTGGTTTGCCCCAGAAAAGCTATACATTTAACAATGTCCTCTTTGCATTTTCAAGGCTATGCCCCTTGCTGGAAAGAAACAATGACTGGTATATCTGAGCTAAGCCTTTTGTAGTGTGTGTTTGTCAGTGTTGGCCATTGTGATGATTAAATACCTTGTGAACTGTTCCCTGTAGGTTTTTTTGCAGCTAGTCTTAAAGGCTAACTAGGGCAGTTTTCTGTCCTTGAAAGAAAACTAAAGAGGAAAAAAACAAATTGCTGTGGTTCAAAATGAATACGCCAAGAGTCTAGGTCCTCTAGGTCCCCCCCCACCCCCCCGTCTTGTTGCACTCTTGGTCTATAAAGTGAGCTTTGTGCAGATGTTTGTTTGTTTAGGGAGGTCTTCTGAGTGCGGAGAGTGAGAGATGAGTTTACTTAAACGCAAGGCCAGGCTTGAGGGAGCAGTAATTTCATGCCACCTGTTGGTTTGTCAGCACACAGCACAGTGTGTGGGGAGTAGGAGAGTGAGGGTGTAAGAGTATGAGTGACAGGATGCCCCCAGGCTGACCTCAGGGTCAGTTCATGGCTTAGTGAAAGCTGGGGCCTTCCCCTGGTCCTGTCTTAAACAAGCAGGGGACAGATAATCAAAGCGAGGGTCTCTATTCACCTCCCCTCTCCCCTGCCCTCACACAAGCTAATGAAAGCCACCCTGCACCCTGATAAAACAGCAGCGCTGCTTCCACCATTACCTCTCCACTGCTCTGGGAAAATTTATGGCACATGGACAATCATTCATAGCAATGAAATCCTTCGCCTGCACCCCACCCCTCACATTCACTTTCTTTCTCTCTACACTTTCTCATTGTCTTGCACTCACTCTCTCTCTCTCTCTCTCTCTCTCTCTCTGTCTCTCTCTCTCGCTCTTGCACTCTCACACTCATTCAATTTCAGTCTCCATTTCTTGCCATCAATCTGGACGAATACTTCTGATTGGTGGTGACAAATGAGTGCTTTTCATTTAAGACTCAATTAGGATCAATGCATTCATTGCTCCAAAATCAATAAAGTACATTTCTCCTGTCTATCCAACATAATAAATCTGCTCAGAGTGCACGGCGGAGCAGCACAGGTGTAGAATAGAGCCAACCATTAACACATTCAGCTAATGTGTGCTGAATTTGCCTCCTCTTTTGTTTTGTAGGATTCCAGAGAAATCGGAACAGAAGTCACCTGCACACCTTACACCCCTCTGCCCAAAGGTTCCAGAGACGGCAAAAACCACAAAGGTAAACTCTGACCTTCTGCACCAACAAGGTCCATGTAAACACAATGAGAGCTTATCTTAAGTTTTTCAGGTGTATTACTGCTGCACACATTTCTGCGTATGTCTTTTGTACAGCTTTTGGTGAATTCTGATTAAGAGTGAATGCTTTACATCCATGAGGTCAGCTGGATGAAAATGCTGCCAATATCTAACTCAGTATAGGCTATAGCAAACATTTTATTCCAGAAGAGACCTTTTTAGCAGAAGAACGAAGACAACAACAATGTCTTCAAACCTTCCAAAATATCTTTCATGTCTTAGTCCTATATTTTTCTGGAAACGGTCATAGATTGTTTCAGATCCTTCCACTAATCAGCACCAATAAGAATCATAAATTATAGCAATCTCAACATCAGGAACTCAAACAAGTTTTGAGGAAAATGTCAAGAAACATTCAACTGTTCTATTTGTATATTTTTTTTTATCTAAGGTGTATTCAAAATATTCACATGCTTTTTTTAAACACCAAGGATCTGTGATTTGTTCATTTTCTTGATCCTTATGTAACTGACAAAATACAAAGAAGAGATTTCCAAAGTTTGTGCTGACCAACTTGATTATTTCCTCGTGCATATAAACAAATGCATGAACACATTCAAAATGTGTTGAGACGAGACAAAATCAGAGTGGGTATTTTGAAGAATATTCATCTTACACTGTTTTAAGTCATTTCACAATAAGCAGGTGAAGATGATATGATTGTGTATAGAACAATCAAAGGCTCAGTCTTTGTGAGCAGAGAAATTGTGGCTTGGCACTTGTCAAACTGATCAAAAGGAAACTTTTTTTTTCTCAGTGCCAGTATACGAAGAAAACGGGTCTTTCACCATCTACCGTACATAATATTGAGAATAGATCTTTTATACCCTCAGACCTATTTCATGAGGACAGCTTTCATCATGTATGGCTTCATGGGCTCAGGATTATTTTGGAAACCTGCATGAAGAGAATCAACATCAACTCTGTTATGCAAGGAGAAATTAATACATAAATTCTGTTGAGTTTTCTGGGCCCAAGCTCATCTCAGATGGCCTGAAAGAGTAGAAATGTGTGTTGTGGTCAAATGAGTTAATGAGATCTCTAAAAATGGGAAATCATCCAGACTTATCAGTCATGAAAAAGCCAACTGTCGTGGCATGGGGCATATATCAGTGCATACCACTGCATGTGTGCAACAGTACCATTGATGTGGAGGTGTATATTGGGTTATTGGAGAGACATATGCTGCCATCAAGGTAAGTTCCGGATGTGCTACAACAGCCTAGTTTTGTAGACACACAGTGCTTGATTTGCCTGTCTGCCGTCCAGATCTGTCTGCTGTTGAAACAGCGTGGTGCATCATGAAGAGGATAATGAGACAATGACTGCAGTCTGTTGATCCCCTGAAGTCTTGTATCAAGCAAGAATGGGTGAAATTCAACTTGCAAACCTTTAACAAATTGTTATCCTCCGTTCCCATGTGATTAAACAGTGTAATTTAATTTTGGTATCACAGTGGTAAATATGCCTCTGTCCCAACTTTTTTATAGAGTGTGTTGCATCAAATTCTGAATGTGTTTATATTTTAGAAAATGTGATGTAGCCTGGCCAGTGAAATTACTGGAATTATTTTCTTTGTACTTGTCAGTTAAAGAAAGTTTAAATAAAATCCCAATTTATTCTTGAAAGAGTTTTGTAAATATGACATAGTTTAAATTATTTTAAAAATACAGATGCATACATACACCCTACATACAGTTCTTTATATTAGTGATATAGATTTATGTGCTTTAGATTAGCCCTGTGAAGGACTGGCGCCCCCTCCAGGGTGTATTCCTGCTTTGCGCCCAATGATTCCAGGTAGGCTCTGGACCCACTGCAACCCTGAACTGGATTAGCACTTACAGATAATGAATGAATGAATGCTTTAGATTAGTTTTCTTCCTCTAAAAGCTGACATTGTGCTAACATTCAGTAATCATATTTAATACAAGCACTTATGGGATTTGTGGTTTACCCAGAATATGCAGAGTTGAAACCCCGCCTCCCCCACACCCCCATTAAAACCCCCCACTTCACTTTACATAAAAGCATACCGCTATGTCATATTGTTTTTAGAATAGTCTGAAATGTCCGTTTCAGTAACAGGACGCTTTATTCTCCACTGCTGTTTGAATTCCCAAGCCAGTGTTTCATGGTTCGTCCACGCTGCTGTCGCTGCTGCTTTCAAGCGAGGTCAGCGGCGAGCCCCTCCAACCCCCACCAAGGACAGATCTATTTCACAAAGGCTGACCCACACCTCTCAAGTGATGTAGAGGAAAGCCCAGTGCTTTGTCAAAATCATGTTGCTTGAGAATAGTCCATTAAAAGGTGAGCGGAGCTGACATATGAAATATTTTTTCTCCCTCTTAGATTTGGGCGCGCTGACACTCTCCATTCGTTATTTTTACGATACTGTACTGCGGCGTTAGATAACACAGGCCCTCATCTTTGTCCTTCGCCTCCTTTTATTCCTCCGCTGTTATCATGCCGTTTTTATTTATCTTGACTTATTGCCTATTCTATTTGCTTAATGCATCAGCTCCGACATTGTAACTCTTTATTTGCGCTCACCTTTGGCTGTGCCGTGTAAAAAAGCTTTAATAGAATACCCATGACACTAAAAGATGTACTTCACCTCCAGGACTGTGTCAGGAGGATGCAGGATATTTGTATGCATTGGCTGTAATTCATTGGCTGCTTGTGAATCATCGCCTTGATGTAATTATGGACAAGGGTGTATGCAAAAGTTGGGGCACTGCTGGTCAAATTACATGTTCTGTGGACCTTGTAGTTGAAAATCCCCCTGATAATCCCTCACAGAAACCACACTAAGTGTCTTTGCTGAATTTAACATATTGCAACAGAAATAACACGTATGGGGCTTGTGCAAAATAATGGCACAATATTTTATACACTTTTTTAAACTCAGAATAAAAAATCCAAATTTTGTGCTAAAATATATAGGCACTTGTACATGTGACAAGTTATTTTCTCAAATGACCAAAAATATGCAATCTGACCAGTCGTGTCCAAACTTTTGCCCAGGTTGTAGGTGTGTGCCCAGTCCTGTCAGGTGTGCTGTACGTAAGATGAAGTATTGCGCCGGCGGGCGGGATTAGCAGCATGTCTGACAGCGGCCTGTCTCCAACAGAGAGCCTCTTTACCGTTTCTCAATACCGCTACAATTAATGTCACCTGCGCCAAGGCCCCAGAGCCAAGGTGCCATGGGTAATCACGGCAGGCAGGAGCTCTCTGGAGGGGCAAAGAGAAGACCGGTCTGGCTGACAAACAGTGAAGGGGACTGCAGGAAGCCCTGGCTTTGGGATATGAGACCCCTGTCTCTTGCGTTTGTGTGGTAACAGAGAGTGGACACACAATGACTGGACAGGAGAGGCTTGGAGGAGGCTGGAGGAGCTGGACATGGAGGAAATAAGAGGCAGAGGGGGCCATGTGGCAGAGCAGGCGTGACACACAGTGGACGGGGAGGTTTCAGTCTGGGAGGGTGGCCGCGGGAAGCGCCACTGCTGTCAGCTCCAACCAGCTTTAAAGCAGCTTGTCTGGCTGGAGAGCCCAAAGTTCTCTCCACAAGCACCCTGCTTCTAAAGCAAGCGCCAGAACAGCAGCACGGACAGGGCTCCTATTTATCAACTGACGCAAATGAATACTGAGTGGAGTATTGCCATAACACTCTAACCTGTGGAGAACCTTTACATTTTAATGTAGCATGCTAGATTTCCCTGTAACAATAGTGAAAGCACATTTACTTCCACCCTGATCCTTCGCAAATAATATAAATATACAGTTCCCCACATGCGCTGTTGGACATTTCAAAGCAATAAATACAACTCTAGAGCTTTTCACATTAAGAAAAAACTGATCTGACCATCATTTATTCCCTCCTTAGTGACTAAACCTGAGGTCATTTACCAGGCAAGGTGAAACTGTACTCCGATGTATAAGAGCCCGCAACGCATTTGAATGCTGTTATTTTGGGCCACACTCCAGCTGGGTTGTATGTATGTGTTTTAAATGGCACACAACTGTTCTTCAAACCCCTGGAGGCAGGCTGACTTCAAAGCGAAAATCTGAACTGAAGACACCCCAGGGACCCTGCACTTTTTTACGCCTGCAGTTTTGCTTTCATTACGGCGTGGCTGATATTTTCTCGGCCCCTGAAAGCGGACCGTATCTGAAGAGTAAACTGTTTTACAGTTTGCAGTACAACAAGTAAACATCTGGGACCATTCACAGCACTCCATTAGAACATTCCATTTTTTTCTTTTTTTTTTTGCCAAAAAAGTGAAAATGATGACAAATGGGCTGTCGAGGAGACTGGGAGAGGCCAGATGACGGAGCTGTGGGTGCTAAGCACTGATTTTTAAAGCTCAGCAGGACAGGGGGAGATTTACACCTGCTGCTAGTCCCCCTCTCCTCCATTAAGTTGCATCTGGCAAGCGTGCATCACTCATTTACTCACGTCTGGATGTGTTCTGATGATATTGAGCTAAACTGCAAGGTCTGACAGACAATCACAGACAGAGATATCTAAGCCTGAGCGTTTGTTTAATTGAGATAAATATGCTTGGTGTGGGTGAGATGATGTGATCATAACAAAGCCTGATGGAAATGCACTGTCCCCCCCCCCCCCCAAGCTTTGCCTGAACTAGTGCCTGTATAATAACTAATTTCCTATTGCCGTTGTTTGTTTGCATTTGTGTATTAACATGTCTGAATGTATCCCAACACAACAACTTCTTATAGTCAAATTCATTAGCCATCATCACCCATCAAACTCCATTCTATAAGAAACGTCATGGGCTTCTTTTTTTGCATTCTGCATTTCATTCTGCAAATGAAAACGTAATGTTTATGAAGAATTCAGCTGAATATAGCAGGGATGCAGATGTTATGATTTACCCCATAGGCATGGTTAATCGTAACAGGCTAAGTGGCAATGATAAATTAATGCAAAAATAATTAATACATTTCTGTGTTGTTTTAAACAGACACAACTTCCAAATGAAATAAAATAAAAAAATATATATTTTCATATTTTAAGTTTAAATACTATAAGTAAAAGGCAGTGCGTTAATCATGGCATATGTATCTCTGAGCAATTATCTGTAAAGTGAAATTGAAATGTATTTTATTTATATTTACAATATAAATAAATAATTAAATAATGACATATTTTAAAGGAGGAGATGGGTGTTTTCCTCCAATTTTCGATATTGTTGTCCTATAAGGGTTGTTTGTTTTAAAAAAATGCCATTGAAAATCTAGCCATTGTAAAAATGGCATTGAAAATTTTGGATCTTTTTTAAAGAAGATTTTGTAAGTGAGATGTGGCTGTGAAGAGCCTATTTAAAGCTTAAAGAAACAACTTGTAAAGTTAAGGCTGTATACCAATTATATTTTTTCCACAAATATATGTGTCAAAGCCAGGTGTGTGTTGATGTCAATGATCCTGCTCTGCTGTTATTTCTGAAAGCTCTGTGTGCTCTAAGAGCCACCAAACTCTAAAGCCATGATGATTTTACCATTGATATTACTCCCTCAGTAGATATTACTCTTATATTAAAGACAAATGTTTGCTCCATTCTGACTGACTCTGTTAGAAAGATGAAAAATGGGGACGTGGATTGATCATTCTCATCATTATTTTTAATCTATCATAAATTCAGATTTATTACTTGAATTAATTCCGTTTATGTTAGAGCAGTGAACTATTGGGGTGATGGGGATGGCACAGCAAAGCAAATGAATGAAGCATGTTTGAGCACTGTATGTTGTGCAATGGGGCTCAAATCTTTTTATCTACTAAAGGGGGCGCTGCAGAGAAATGTGGGAACCACGCTGTTTAGAGTTTTATTAGATCGCAAAAACTGGTCCGTGCAGCCATTTGGGCTATTAGTGGTCACCTTAGTTTATTAACCAGACCAGCATAAAATGTGGTAAAAGTTTAAAGGATGAGAACTGATTTATTGTAAGCTGGAGTTCAAAGGCTGTGATACTTTAATTCCAGCGTAATGACGCATAGATAGACGCTAGATAAAACTTTTTTTTTTATAAGTGAATGTGGTGTTCATGTTGATTTTCTCTCTGATGCTGCTGACACACATGTTTTCAGTTCAGTGATATGGGCGAAGGAAAGGTGTTGGTCAGATTTTTGCTCTATGACAGAATTTGCGTCTACAGAGGTTTTCCACTCTGTGCGTTGATGAGGTGTTTAGGATCCTTCACTAATGACTTAGGGGTGTTTTTGAGGCCATTAAAACCCCTGTGTAAAACACACCTATAATTTCAACTGTAGAAAAATAATGAGCTCCCATAAAAAAATAAATAGCCATCATGCAAGTTTATATTGACTTGCAGATTTACACCTTGTGTCTCTGCTCAGATGTTGTGCCAGGAACTAACGGATGGAAAGTTGTGCGTGTGGAAGAAAAAAGAAAAAAAAAACAAGATTTTGTCATTTGATATAGTTTCACATACATCTGCTTTAGATATCTATGGTGTTCTGATTCTCTGAGGAATTATTTTTAAAAGATTTCTGTCTGTTTGTGGGACACTATGGCAGACAGTTGTCTTAAAAAGCAAGTTAAATATGCTACATTTTTCTTTTTCTGAAACACCCTTTGACTTCACAATGTGAATGGGCGGGACTTAGCTGCTGGACACTGAACGGGTGTGTTTATGTAAATGTGATTGTTTAGGTTTCGTAATAAACAGGGAATTCATAAAGGGCTTTTTGGCAACTTTGATTATATGTATAGGAACTGCACACTGGTGGTATATATTGAAAGTTTTACAACCCTTACACCCTACATCAAACTCTTTTATTTCAAAGTTGAGACAATAGCGTGTGTTGTGTGATATGGGCCCTTTAAGTGGAGCTTTGGACAGGCATACAGGCCTGTGGAGGAGCTGCCAGTGGGCTGTTTTTTTGGCTTTTCTTTTTGTGAAGACAGCTTTTGTTTCCTCTGTCGTAGCGAGATGATATGATATGATTTCTGTCAGGAGGGATCCAGTGGGCCTCCCAGGACTTCTCTGGCAAAGAAGCATGAATATCCATTAGTCTGGAGATGGAGATTAATGGCAGGGATAGAGGAAGAGCCAGGCCATTCTGGCCATTCTTCACCGCCTATCAGAATGAGAGTGAGAGAGGGAGGGGTGGAGAAAGAAAGAATGAGGGAAAGGGAAAAGGGAGAGAGATGGGAGATGGGATCAGGTTCTTTGGTTAGGCAGCCACAGCAGTCCTGTTCATCACCAAAGCTGAAGTGCATTTCTCTCTCTCTCTCTCTCTCTCTCTCTCTCTCTCTCTCTCTCTCTCTTTCTCTCTCAGATTAAAACAGCAGGACAGACTTAACTTCCCTGACAGCTTCAACTGCTGAACTGTGCCTTGCCATCTCTAAACTGCTTTGAGATGCCTTCCCCTTTCCTCAGTGTCATTACTCCTATAGAATGCCCCTGCATTCGCTGAATAATTCTGTTTGTGTCGGATTTGAGGATGTGTCATTGACACCATTGTGGGATTTTTTTTCCTCCCCCCCTTCTTGCCTGCCGCTCCCGTGCTCTGCTGTTTGATGTATTCCAATGAGTCTCTGAAGAGCTAGTCTTGAGAGACTCCTGTTGAAAGTAGAGGGACTTTTCAAGAGAAAGGTGGCTCTGTCAAAAAGGCATGGTGTTTATTTTTATTTCATTTAAGGTATTTGTTTTTCCCCATTGCAGACATTTGAATATAAAAGCATGATATTTTCTTCTTGATAAGGGCAGGTTAATAAGACATGTTAAAGTCAAATCAGAGAGGCACGAAATGCACCTTGGGAATGGAGCACAGTGCAAGAAAACTCCTCACACAGGACAGAATTACATGTTTGATGTTTAAGGTGCCAAAGAGGTGATTATTATTGAAGTTTTCTAGATGAAGAGGTTAAGAGACTGCCTTTAAAGTAACACATCTAGTCTTTCATTTGTACCTGTGAAAATTTGCAGTAACCGGGAAATTTTCATTTCTGCATTTTCCTCTTCTATTTTTGCAATAAGGAAAGCATTTGCATTCCTTATTGCATTGATCCATTTTTTTATATTAAATCAACTTATATCTATTTCCCAAAAACTCACTATTTATTCCCTTTTGTCTTCACTTCTTAGATCTTTTTTTTTCCTTGTGGCCTGACCACCACCATCCGTGGAGGAATGGTACTAAATGCCCTACACCTCAGTTACAGTTGGTTGGCTCAGATTTGGCCTTTCTGTCTTATTAGTTCACATTTGTGTTTGTAGGCACCAGTAATTGTAATGGTATTAACACACATGGCCTACAGCTGTTCAGAGCAAATCATCTACATGATGAAGCTTTGTGCTTCTAGTTCTCTCATTTGTTTTTGTTGTTCATGAGGCATGTGGATTAATTATGAGATTGTATTGACTAGTCAAAATGCATGCATGCTATTTCAAAAAGGGTCATTCATACTAATTTCAGTTAGCCACTGCTGCCACCCTGCCAACAGTCAATAATAATGACAATAAATACATATGTTGTAAAATAAATACACACATATTATGGCGAGAGCATTTTCACTGTGGGCAGTTCTCCATTAGTTAAACATATAAATAGGAACATATTTCACACTTTTATTGTAACAAGACAAGTTAATAATAGGTTCTAACCAACATACATTCTTTTCAGAATCTGAGTGCATATGAGCATCCAATAGTAACAGCATTGTCATGCATTTTCACATAGAGAATTCACATAGCGAATGTGGCAGTTTAAAATCTTGTTACAATTTATTATTCAGCTACTCTGGGGCAGGTTTTAATGGGTTAAAACATACAGCACTGAAGAGTCTAGATGTGTCTCGCCTTGAGAAATTTTCAACAACATAGGGGTGGGATATTTGATCTATATGTCAGAAGGTTTCAGCCAACAAAGTGTAATAAACATAGTTGAGCTATGATGGAGCATGCTTGGCTGAGGTTCTGAACAATTTATTTACACATACACACTCAGCATTTGTGTGAGGAGTGTTAAGTGATACCTGATGCTGAACTGAGAAATTGCCAGTGTGATGGACAAGGACATGAGGGCTTGCCAATCTGCCCAGCCCAGTTCCAATAACATACATGTGGTACCTGCGACTTTGGTGTGCTTCCCAGCACGGCTGGCCCATCACAGCCAACTGACAGAGAATAGATCACACAAATGGATACCCAATGTTCATTTTCTAATCAGCTTAGAAAGTGATTGCTAATGCAGTCCGAGCATTATTCATAGCGCCGAGTGATTTGTGACGTGACTTTGGGACATCTGAGATGCAGGCTAGTATTTCCTGTGTGCTTTTAGTTGTGCCAAGAGTTTAGAGCAGGTTGGTGTGGCTCTCGTAGGCTCAAAACGCAGGACTTTATCATCGTAATTTATGGGGAAACAAGCAGACCATATGGTTTGGATATTTTTACAGCAGGATCGATGCTGGGTCCTCCAGTTTCCACTCTCTGCTTGGGTTGATATGGATGGCTCTGCTCATGTCAAGAGGTTCCTCCGTTTGTTCAGATGCTGAGACAGTAAAGTCCTGGCAGATGTTGAGCAACTTGTCATTCTGAAGGCGAAACTGATCTGCGCACAATGAACCCTGATTGCATTATAATGATCATGTGACGGAGCCAGTGGAAATGTTTATTAAGATGAATGCCCCTCACAGGAAGAGAAAAACATGCCAAAAAGTCATAACTCAGAACCGTGGAAGATATGCGCTGGAAGTATTTATGATTCATACTTATGTAAGGATTTCCAGCGTTTATTTGTGTGAATGTGATTTAGTCCACAATTAAATTACAAATGATAGCAATTAATTTTGTGACAGCTTCCATCATTCTATTTTACTTGTGTACTGTGTGTTTATTGGGCTTATTAATCATATAAACCAGATGAAAATGTGCTCTGAGAAACGTCCCCGCCCAAGGTCTTGTCCAATGGGTTGCTATGGATTCATGCCGTGTCTGTTACTCACATGTCCAGATGTATTTGTGAGCAATTTCAGCATATTTAAGTTATTAACAGGGCATTGTAAATGTTGTCCTTAGCATCGCATGGAGGATTGTTAGCGTACCGAAGACTGAACTGTGATCCATAACTGACATATCACCTCTCATTTCTGTCCTGTGACCCTCCCCCTCAACCCCCACTCGTTCCAACATAATCTGTGGGCTGAAGCCATTGTGGTGGAAGGGATAAAGCTCATCTGTCTGTTATAGCAAGCTCCATTGGGCTGTTGTCTAAACTGTTTTCTTGCTCACTGGTGAATTCACTGATTTATTGACACTGCCTCTACCTCAGTATACAATCACGACACACTGATGTTTGAACACACATTCACGCATTGCTTAAATTAACGACCTGACATACCAGCCATTTCATTGTGGTGCAGGGAGATGAATATTTAGCATTCACTGCACAACATACATTATAAAATAATGTCTGTAGAGGTTTTAGAACTCTCATCATTTATCTGAGTTTGGTAGTTTTATTGTTTATTGGTCATTTGTATTTATTGCTAAATTTTTAGATAAGCAACACATCAATGAATAACTTTAAAATGTACGCTGCTATGATTTATCCAAAGCCATAATAATAATAATAATAATAATAATACCAATGTCGTAGAAATCTTCCATCTCAAGCCCTCTTTCTAAGCTGTCAGAATGACTTGCTGATGAAGTTGTTCTAAACAGAGGGAGCAGGTTTCTTCATCATTCTAATGTAACTGGACACGTTATGTTACCATCATAATTTGATTGGTTGATCAGTTCTGACATGTTGTGTCGCTGTAAGACTGTTGAGTTGACTGAGTCATAGAGGTCAGACACTGAAATTAATTCCGGATTGCCGTCATTTGAATGAGTACTCTCCTCATTTCCACAGGAAATCTGGCCTCTTCAGTTCTGCTTGTGGTTTAACCACTCCACTTCAGGTCACCTAGTCAGCCCTAGACGTCAGTATCAAATTTGCCCACTGTCATTTTGCGGCTGAATATTATGTGACCCTGAAAGGCCCCCTTATTTGGAAGTCTCATAGTGAATGAATGAAATCTGTGGTAAAATTGTCAAACTTCATATCGAACACCATGTATTCAAAAGAGAATATTCATGTGCTTTTTTTGTGATCTAATTTCCAGCTGAATGCACTGAAGTTATCTGCTATGAATTCCCTGTTCTGGCTGCAGCAGTGAAGCATTAACAGCACTGTGCTCTTTCTGGATGCATTTATATGTGGCCATTTCCCAAATGCTGACAAGTAAAAGAGATTATGGTATGGGGAACAGTGTGAAAATGTGCAGTAATGGAACATTTTTGAAGCCCTGAATGGTTGTAAATAGGCTTGCCCTGTGAGAAGAGCTAAAATATGCCTCTACACTTGACACCATTAAGTCTATGCTAACCGCCATCCCTCGGGAGCTTGTAGAAATTGTACCACCTCCAGCAAACTGTGTTTCACAATTGGGCATAGCCTGATATACTGCTCCAGTGCAATTGATTCAGGAAAGGAAGCGGCAAATAAAGGAAGAAAATGGCATGAAATGAAATGAATTGAAATGAACACACATGTCCTGCAGTGGGATTTTTTTTTCTTTCTTTCCCCCCTTTCTTCAAAGCCACACTCACGCATGGTGACCCAGTTGTACTGTTCCTAGCGTGGCTCAGGGCAGCACTTTGCTATTATGCCTTCCACTAACCATGGCCTTTCTTCTGAAAACCACAGCATTTGTCTCGTAGCATTTATTCAGTAAAACTAAAGTAACTGGAAGAACACGGCTGAATGTTAGCAGTGCCTGATGTGTCTCATGTAGCTTTTACATTGCTAGTAGATACTCTGCAGTTCAGGGAAATTATGAAATGCGTTTTCTTATCAAGCTGTTTTTTTCTCTTTTTTTCCCCTCCCCTCCTTCACCAACAAATTGTATTGCAATGCTGGGGATGATATTAAGCTAACCTTGGGAGAGAAGGGTAGGAAGGTGAAAGAGCCACAGGCCGAGCTTCCAGAATCACTAACTAACTGTGACATTTGGGCTGTGGAGCTGTTCAAGTCACTGCACTAATCAGAACTGATATCCGCTGAACTTTAAGCTCTTCTTCTTTAGGTAAGGCTATTTGTTTTGGTCCAATAAAGGTTGATTTCTTTGTTGTACTCCAGCATTGAAACATACAGAGGTACACATTCGGAAATGTTGACTCTGAGACGGAGATTTAGATGTCCACAATTCAAATGGATGGATCAGAGGTTTTAAGGACATCCAGCCACTATTAGGTTTGCAATTCCATCCTCTGTCCTTCTCTTCCTCAGCCCGGGCTTACTCATGCAGCCAAGCGCATAATGCGCTTTGAGTCCTGTAACATGTACGATTATAATTAGCTTTGTCAGGTCCTAGCCCCTACAACCCCCATGCAGATAATATGATAATATGTCTTCATAACCGACTGACCTTACATGCTCAATATTTCTCCCCTTATGAAGATTACATGTCAATAAAGTAATTGAGTCTTGGGCTGTGAGGCAAGTGAAGATTTAGGTTATTGGACTTTTCGAGGGCAGTGATGTATGACCGTTATTATTCCACCTGTCAGGGATGTGCAGGGTGCTGATGATGGTCCGAAGATGTCAGGAGAGAAGAAGGAGGAGGTGGAGGGGGGTGAGAGAGAGGAAGAGAGAGATATGGAAGAGGAAGGGGAGGGGGCTCAACACTGTACAATACAACTGTTATATCGTTAATCAGCCTCTACAGCCTGCTCCTGCTGCATATGGAAGCTGGATATGTCATATTAATTAGTGCGAGGAGACATACAGTAAAGGCATTCATTAAGAAGAGGGCAAGGAGGCTGGGTATTAAAGAGAGCCAACAATACAGCCCTATCATGGCCCTGCCTTCATCCATCAGCCTTGTGGGATCATCTGTTATAATTCACTGGAATATTAGTTTGTCTCTCTCTCTCTCTCTTTCTCGCTAGAGTGGAAGCATGCTGTCTGCAGGCGTCTGCTGAACCTGTGCCCTCTATAATTGTGACTCCAAGCCTATCCATAGTTTTAGATGCTGTAGTCACTGTAATAATATTAAAGAGATCTAATTCCACATTATTGTGTTCAATGTACAATATTCTTCATTTCTTCTGCAAACAAGCATTGGAAATCTGCTAAGAGGAGATTAAACGTGGTACTGAAAAACCTTTCTGAAAAGAAAAATAAATAGATAAATAAATAAAAAGGAACCTATAGATTGTATACTGAAAGGTACCTGGGTAGCGAGAGTAATAAAAGTGTGAATTACAGAAAATGGTAGTCAGTACAGGAAACAACTGTTAGATACTGAGGCTGTTAGATACTGAAGGGATCTGTTGAGATGGTTCAGGACATTTGTTTAATGCATTAAAACACAAAGGAGTGACAGTCAGAACTGCATTTGTTCAGGACTAGATTTGAGGACTTGCCTTCATTTATTTGGACTTGACTTCGGATATGAGTCTCAAGACTCAGAACTTGTTTGCTACTTTGCTGGCATGTTTCCATGTCTGCAAATTGGTAGGTACTCAAAGACTGTTGAGGACAGAATGTCACAGATACTGAAAATCCTGAGAGACCTACTGAAAGTGGTAGGTCCTGAAAGAAGCTGCTAAGGTGGTGCAGAATGTACTAGACACAATAAGACAGTGTAGGCGTATTTCCGTGTGTGTGTGTGTGTGTGTGTGTGTGTGTGTGTGTAAGTAGGTAAACAGCCACACTTGTCATTCTTGTTGGCTCCTGAGAGTGTGAATATGAAAATGAGTGTGTATAAAGATGACTGAAGCCTTCCCGACCAGAGCATCCCCTGCAGTTAATGACAGTGTGAGGGGAGGGGAAAGTGGCACTGTGTGTTAAAGGATGTTTTACTGTGTCCATTTGCATTAAGGCCGGAGATTGATGCACTCCAGTCAGATGAAGCTTGAATCTGAGTGATGCACTGTGGCTCAGGACGGCCCAAACCCTGCACCCACCCAGAGAGCAGCCCCTGTAGCACATCTCCACAGCCCTTGTTCTTTTCTTTCCATCGCCTCTCTCCCTGCTCTCTGTCAGAGTGTCATGTCGAATCACCGTACAGCAGCCAGCTCTGCAGCCCCAGGTACCAGTCCAACAGGCCTCAGATGCTGCGCTGAAATGAATATAATAATGGGCTCCGGAAAATAGCACAGGGCACTTAGCAGAGACAGGAAGAGGAGTAATAAGTGAGAAGCAGAGAGAAGTGTGTGTGCGTGTATGTGAGTGTATGTGTGTTCTCTTCAGGGGGAACCAGAGAGCAGATGCATGTCCCACAGTGAGGCAGGTGCAGTTTGTCTCCTCCATGGCGGAGGTGGCAGCGGGGGCTGTCAGATTGGTATTGATATGTGTCACTCTGGGGAGTGTCAGGTGCTTTATTTAAGACAGCAAGGAGACCATGCACTCATGTGGTAATTGACGTGTGGCTTTAGGGAAGATCAGGCTGTTTGTTGACCTAGCCATGCAGCTGATGGAGACGGCCCCTGTGTTAAGTGTTGTTTTTCCCCATATGCTTAAGCTTGGGTTAACCCCAGTAAGAATCCATATTGCTGTTAGATTTTTCTACATTTGCTCCCATGCACTGGCTGTTAAATGTATCAAAAACAAGCTTGAATTAACTTGGACTGTAATGTAAGATATTATTTATCATTATTGTTATATTTAAGCCTGTGTACACTCACTGTCCCCTCTGTTAGACTACCTTATGTTGGTTGTCCTCTGGTCCTTCATCATTGTGCACAGGACACCAAACACAGGGCACTGTTGGCTGGATATTTTTGGGTTGGTGGATTAATGTCACTCCCGCGGTGACACTGAGGGCTTTAAAAACTCTAGCAGCACTACTGTGTCTGATCCACTTGTGTCACTGCAGTGCTGAGAATGATCCACAAGCCAAATCATACCTGCTCTATCGTCGTCCTGTGGGGTCGTGACCATTGAGCAGGGTGAAATATGGATCAAAAAGTATGCAGAGAAACAGGTGAACTACTGTCTGTAATTGTAGACCTACAGAGTGCTCCTGTATGGTCAGTGGAGTTGATAAATTGGACAATGAGTGCAGATACAAGGTAGATGTTCCTAATCCAGTGATTGTAAACTACATGCAATGAAATACTATAACTATGTTAAAGTTACAGAAGTGACAGTATGTTCATGGTCATAGCACACACTATATAACAATCAGATCTAGTCACTAAAATAATATATGTCACTTATAGATATACAGTTTCATTAATGATATGACATAATGTGTTTTAAGAGTGCTGAGGTAACAGGTGACCTCGTCGAACTCTATATTTCTACCTTTTGTGAATCTGGTCGTCTCCTCTTACAGTCAAATGACCACTGTGATGTGTTGACATGTCTGTCCACCATTCTCTTACATGGTTTGGTGGCCATATTGGATTTGACACTAATCCCAAATGACATTCACTGAGAAACCATTTTGCTCATTGACGCATGAAGTCTATCACATCCGTCACTATTATGTTTAGAATCAGCCTGCAACCCTGATCTTTGGGTTTGTCTTTGGACGGCTACAATAATAGCATCTTAGAAGTTCGGCATCACTGCTGAACATTAAACCAACTAAAGATCTACTCTCAGCTTAAGCCTTTTGTTCTTGCAGGATTGCCACAATTCATGGACTGCTGCAGCATGTGCTCATGTTAGTTTGTGGTCGGATACTTTTATCCGAGTGAAGGGTCGTCTGCCTCCATGCACTTCTCTGTTGTTTAGAACATGTTTGGCTGTGTGCATGTGCAGAACGGCAGAATAAAGATTTTGTCCAAGTCAAGGAAGCTAGTTCTTAAGGTGGTTCTAAAGGTGGACACTTGGTGATATGTTCTTGTGCTGACCCCTGTGCATTGTCCTCTCTAACTCTGCAATACAGTTCATGCTAATGGGCTGACAGTGGACTTCACATTTTCACTCTTGGGGTTTGTTTGATAAGTAGCGCTGCATGTAATGCCCACAAATTTAGACGGTCATTAATTCTGCCCTGCCTCCAATGTCAAAGTGATAAGGAGTGAGGTAATCATTCTCAGGCTATTAATACAATACAGGAGTGTTATTGAATCCTGTCACATAGATTAAACTTTAAATGAGTAACTTTCCAATCACCTCACTAATTACTGGGGCCATTACTGAAATCAGTCCAGTTGCAAATTACACTTTTTCACATTTTGTTGAGGGTTTGGTCACTTATCTGCACTTGCCTTTTTAATTAGAAATTGGTTGCTAGTGAAGACCACCACAATCAGTCAGCTTCAGAGAAAGTACATACTGGAATCTTTTACTCTTATCAAACTATACTTAATATCATGGGCTAAAATGGCTATTGAATCATAATGATTAATTGGGTCATTTACTGACAGTGGTGCTGGTAATTAGGGTATGAGATTTTTTTGTGTCACAGTTGCTTCCCTGTTGTGAGAGCCTCTTATACGTGTTAAATGCGATGAGCAGCAAACTGATATGTATTCAGTACTCTGTCATAATCTTTTACAGTACAACCTCCACAAGCACCACTTGTGCTGACACAAACAGCGGGTGGAATTCATGCGCAGAATAGCTGTTAGCGGCAGGGTAAGTCTTCTTATGATAGACCAGGAGTTGTTCCAAGAAGATTAAGGCTTTGTAAACTGCTGGAGCACTCCGCCTCAAATGACTATTCCCTTATCTCCAGGGCCCAGAGCTACTGTATGCCGCACACAGACTTGCTCTATGTAGAATAAATGTCATTGAAATTAATTTCACCAGTCTTGAATTAGGCTGCGACTATAATCTCTTTCTTCAGTCAAAATTTATGTCCTCCAGAATTCAATTTCCTCCTCAGCCTCATAAGTTGGAATACAAAGAGTGATAGGCCTTTATCAGTAGAATGGTTTGAGGACTTCATTAATGAATACTGCCACTTTCAATTCATAATGTTTGATTCTGGTGTAATCCTGCGGGAGCCACACTGGTTCACAATGCTGCAACTTCATGCCATGAAGAGGACTCTTTTGAAAATGAAATGGCACTCATTTTCTTTGTACTACGTGTATTCTTTTATAGCCTTGGGTAGAAGTTATTACTCTAGGCTTGGGTTACAACTGAGTCTGCTTTTACAGTCAACTGAATATTTTGAGTAGGCCAAATATTTATTTTTGGTTTATTAGGAAACATACTGTGAAAAATCAAGTGGTTATTGATCAGGGATTTTAAAACATGAATTAGAGGTTCTCTGTTGACAGGCTACAAGATAAGCTACAGCTAGAGCAATCCTCTCAGCCCTCTCCTATTAATACACCGTATATAACCAGTTCTCATCAAGCATGCTGGAGTAACTTTGGATTGCTACCTCTGAATTTATTCAAAATAACCTAAAGGAAGGACACTAATAAAATATTGCTGCATTAATGTCAACGTGAAAAAAAGTTAACACATCCTCTATATGGAATAAATTTAAATATGGCATATTGTTGCAAATGGTGTTTTGTGCACTTTACATTATATTAAGTACAGCAAATAAACATTGTGCTTTTATTTTATGAGCTAATGTCAGGAACATAATAAAATTCAAAATTTGTTCCACAACAAAAGTCACATCATTAATGTGATGAATTATATTTCATTTTAAATTGTATTACATTACATTACAAACATTGCCATGTTAAATGTTGCCGTATTCTTATTCGTTGATATGCATTTGGAAATGGCACTTCACAAAGCTCCCATGCTGGACCTGTCTTGTGTTTAATGTTAATAATAGGGCATAGTCCAAAGTATTTGTGAATTTCTGCTAGAATACTCTGCTTGGCAAAAGGTTACATCGCCACGCCTTCTCTCTTCAACATCTTCTGTGACTTTTGTGACCTTAACTCAGGGTCATGTGCCGCTTTGTATCAGTCTGAGGCCGAACTCTCTGACCTTAGCTATCTGAGCTTTCAGAGAAAGCCTGCGTTCCAGTAGAAACACAGTTAGGAAGACATTTGTTATCCTTTGGTCCAAAATGTAAGTTAACATCCCAGTTTCTTAAGATCTTTTAAGAAGGTTTTGCCATTTGTCCTGCTGCTTTAGTAATGTGGCTGGCATTTCCAGAAAGAAGTTCTTATACACTATGCATTATTGTGTTTTCTGTGCTATATTTCATTTTTCTTTGTCATTATTATTCATACCCATGATGAGTGATAACATTATAAATATTTCCTTTTATGGATTTTTTTTTGTTTTGTTTTTTCTATTAAAAATGGCATATTCATACCCCTGGACATTTTTGAGAAAATGCTTCTATGCTCTTCCATATGGTCTTAGTAATTTCTACCATGTTGTTGTGTGCACTAATGAACAATAAATTGAAAATATCTAAAGCAGTAGTTTTCAAGTGGGTTAACTAGTCAATTTCAAGACATGGCTAAATCCAAAGAGCTTACAACTTTCAGTTGCACATCAGAACTGATTCCAAGATGAGAAAAAGCTATAAAACCATATCCAAGGGTTCTCTGTGCCACTGATACCAGTGCAGCATAATCATAAATATGAGGAGTCTGAAACTGAAATGTGAGCCATGCACTGACAAGAATGGTACTGCTAGAGGCCAAGAAGAATCCAAATATCACCAAAGCTGTCCTAATAAATCTGAGCAATTCTATTCCAACATCTCTAGGCAGACATTTCAGGAGACACTGCTCAAGGCTGGTCTCCATGGACATAGACCATGGAGTACTCCACTTCTCCTAGATAGGCACATAGCTCACCAAGCCTTTGTAAGAGCTCTGTGGGATAAAGTTGAACGTTTTGTGTCATCGGATTTGTAGTTAGACGAGACAAAAATGGAGTTGTTTGGATCCAGAGATATGGCTTTTGTTTGACAAAAGGAAGTAGTATTCAACCCCACAAATGCCATCACTGAACAAAAGCATGCTGGTAGAAATAAAATGATTTTTGGGTGTTTTTCAGCCAATGAGCCTGGCCGCCTTGTCATACTAAACTACATCATGAGAAAAGACGTCTGTTAGGATTCTGGCCCAGGGCAGCATTGGACCTTCCAAGAGGACAATGATCCAAAACATACAGCCTAACCGTTAAAGAAATCAGTAACAGAAAACCATTTTAACATTTTGGGTTGGCTAAGCCAAAGTCTAGACCTAAATCCCATCAACAATATGATGAGAGAACATAAAACCAGAGTGATCGCAAGAAAGGCTTTCAGCCTCAAAGGTCTGGATATTGTCACAAAAAAGCCACGGTCCAAAATACCAGTGGAGACCTGTAAGATGCTTGTTAGCAAATTATAAGAACCATTTGATTGTTGTGATGGCAAATAAAGGCTTAGCCACTGATTCCTGGGGATGGTTAGGAATAATTTTATACATGGAATTTAGCACAAAACATAGAAATAAAATTGTATCATGGATTTTAATAATTTTTTTCTCAATTAATTCTATCTATTATCTATCTGTTATCTCACACAGTGTTCTGAATAGGTTTTATAAGCAGTATTTAAACTTCATCTTTTTAGTATGTCTATTTAACATTAAATCAATACCCCCAAATATTACCCAAGCCACATGAAAAAACAGCAGGGACCAATTAGACTGGTTTCATTAGCATAGGACTAATAGACTCTCAGTATCTTTTCATTATTATTATTAGTGGTGTTACCATTATTGTGTATCCCTTTAAGACCATTAAACCATAACCTAATGTCTTTTAAAGATTCTATTACTTACAGACTTGTGCAGCGGAATATAGGAAAGCGATGTATTTTTTCAGGGACAATGATTACTTTAACATTATTAGCCCAGTTCTAATAGTTATATTTTTTCTTTTTATTTCCAGTAGTGGAGGAAACATTAGTTTCATTATGAGTATTAGTTCCATTATGCTTCATTGCAGCGTTCCAGTCTCTCTGCTCCCAGAAAGCTCCAATCTTATTTGTATGCAATGCAATTTTCAGCTCCTACTCCCAAGCCTGTGCCTGCTTGAAAAATGGCCTGCATTTTCTTGATAGCCCATGTGGATGTAGGGTATAAATGGCTAATGAATTACAGATGAACATTGACGCAAATTAATCTTCCTGATGTCCCTGGGTTATATGGCAACCATTTAAAAGTTTAATCAATACGCTAAAGTTGAAAACATGCAGGTGCTGCAGTTGTTTGGCCGTAATAAACATCACTGGGAAATGGGGAGGCTTGCACCCAGTGCATGCATCATAATGACAGCTATTTATGTTTAATGGACTAAATATTTTTTATTGGAATAGAACAAACATCAGCTTAACTCTACAACACATGCATTCAGCTTCCCTCTGAGACTTCTGACAGATGACTGACATTCAGCCAGCCACAGATACACAAGGAAAGAGACATAGAAGAAAGATGAAGTATTTTTCAGCCTTCTACAAATAGTCTTTTACATTCCACTCTGTGAAAAGACATTGCTGTGTAAATGGTGCTTCCTTTGAACTTTTATTACTGAACCCCAATTACTGACCGAAAGAGAGTTAAATCTCAGATTTATATACAGAAAACGGACTGTAATGCCCAAAGGTTTGGAAACACCATGCATTATTGGTGAATACACCTACAAACCCCATTTCCAGAAAGGTTGTGATACTGGGCAAAATGTAAATTAAAAACAAATTTATGTAAAGATGTGCAAATAATTTAAAACTTAATTGAAACTAGTATAAGGACAATATTTCAAATGTTATTGCTATATTTATTTATTTAAACGTGTATGTCAACACATTCCAAAAGGACAAGGCAAAAAAATGTGGTAATGTTGTTCAATGCTACAGTCAGTCAATCCAGTAATCAAATATGTTAATTGGAAACAGGTCAGTGACATAACAGGGTCTACAGAACATCTCAGAGAGGCAGAGTTTTTCAGAAATAAAGACAGGGAGTGTACTATTTCTCACTACATTAATAGACTATATAATATCACTAAAAGATTGAGAATTTTCTAAATGCAAGGGGAAAAAGCCCAAAAACCATTATTGGCCTGCTGTGACCTTCAGGCCCTAACATGTCACTGCATTAGAAACAGACATGTTTCTGTGGTGGAAATCACAGGCTCAGAAACATTTCCAACAACTGCTGTCTGTGAACATGGTTCACCACTGCATCCACAAACGCAAATAAAACTCACAAATGGAAAGAAGAAACCATATGGGAACAGGATCCAGAAGCTTTCTCTGGGCTCAAGCTCATTTAAGATGGACAGAGGCAAAGTGGAAAATTGTCATGTGGTCTGACACATCAAAATTATAATGTAATATATATTTTTTTTAAATAATGTTTTACAAAATTATGCATCCTCTGGGCCAAAGAGGGAAGGGACCATCTTGCTTGTTATAAGCACACAGTTCAAAAACTGGCACCCATTATGGTATTGAGGGGACATAAGTGTACATGACATGGGTCAGTTGCACATCTTTGAAGGCACTGTTAATTCAGAATGATATATATACATGATTTGGACCATAATCCTACCACCTAGTCGATTTTTTTTGTGATCCAACATTTAGTGTAGAGCTTTTCCAAAAAACAGAAGTTGTTGGTGTAGCAAAGTAGACAAACTATGAGTGCAATTAATTTCAGAAGAAATCATGCATGAGCAGGAATTAACAAACTTCTGGCCGTATAGTGCAACTGTATTATGTTCTGTTACAGTTCTATTGGCTCTAAACACCCTGTCAATTAAAATTGAACACAAAAATGAAAAAAAAATTAAATAAAATAAATAATATATATATAAATAATAAAGAATAACACACATATCACTTAAAAAGTACGACCTCCCTTTGCTGTCTGGTTCATCATCAGTTTTGACCTGAAAGCTACTCCACCTCAGCTGCACATGGGTCTGTTTGAACCCAACAAAGCATCACTACCTCACCACACTCTTGATTAAATAAGTGACATTACACAGGGTCCAAATTTAATAAGCTCCAACTTTCTTCTCTGTTTTCCCTCAGTGTAACCTTCTCCCTCTCCTAGAGGAGACAGGGGAAAACAGCTGCTCTATGAATATGTATTTGAATATTTATCCCTGCTCACCATTCTACTATTGAGGAAATCCTGCCCAAAATGTTGGAGCAACATGTGGAATGTGAATAAATACAGAATTTAAGCAGTGATTAGTAAATTCAGTTTGACCTGTATTAAACTCAATGTAATTTAGTTACCCTCCACAATTATTAGCACCCCAGTAAAGAAGAGTCAAACAATGGTATGAATTTTGCTTATGGATGAATTACATTATTTTCTCTCTCTCTCTCTCTCTCTCTCTCTCTCTCTCTCTCTCACACACACACACACACACACACACACACAAAGAATCATTTAATTAAGAATTGAATTATGAATTTATTTTTTAAAATCCTTATTAATAATATTCTCAAAATCACTCGACAACTTAGATGCAAAATATTTCAAGAGAATATTTTTCTTTTTAAAGTTGTTCAGATCATCTAGCACTTAGAACTTTTAGGCAGTAATCCATGACTTTCTCTTTCATGGTGGTGTGTATATATAAACTGACACAGAAGTCTGATTCTCTTATTAATTCAGCATGCGAAAGAGGAGAATACACAATTCAAAACAAAGTTCTGTTGACCTCAGGGAATGGATTTACAAAAATAATTACCCGCTTAAAAAAAATCCCCATAGCTGTATTTAAGAAAAAAAATTAAAATATCCCAAACAACTAAAATTGTGCCAGACTTTCCTGAGTTTACTTTGTCACTACGCACAGTGAGGTGGACTGCAAGAAATTCAGAACTTTCTACAAGGGTCCCTGTTGGAGAAAATGCACAACATGAGAGTCCAGTAGGACATGGCATTGTGAATTACATGGAATACAAGGACATTTTAAATAAGATCTGCCTCTGCTGAGAAGCTAAAAATGGGTTATTACTGGATATTCCAACAGGACCAAGATCCAAAACATATGTCCAGATAATATATAAACATGGGTATACAATTAAAATTTAACATCACACATGTACCTTTGAGGAATCATTCAGTGTTGTACTTTGTAAAACCAGTACCTGATAATCGATTACTGGACACCTAACTGAGCTTTTGCCATGGTCCTCTTTGTCCCCTGATCTAAACCCCATAGAAAAAGAGAGGAGAGTGCACAACAGAGGAACTAGTACAGATATTCTGTAAAAAGAAACAGTCTGATGTTCCCTGCTCTATCGTCCCCAATTTCGTATGATAGAAAAGAACAACTGCAGTTTTATTAGCAAAAGGAGCTTTTAATTGAAATTTTTATTTTCTGAAAAAAATTACATTTGTTAAAGCTTGATTTTTAATCATTTTCCAGTGTGAAATTAAAGTAATTGGAAAATATATTTAGAATGTCTTTTGAATGTGGGGTAGCCCCACACTCAGAATAAAAGGTACATTATTGGTCAGTAAATGTACCATCAGTGTAAATGTACCTTTAAAAGCCCAGTTGTGTTTCCTGAAGGTACGTTCAGGGGGGAGGGGGTAAATGCACCAACTCATCCAGCGTTGAAAGCTGAATTTAATGAGATACTTTGGTTGGCGCTTCATAATGCAGCAGTGTTCTGAATGACAGACAGGTGCTGACTGCAAGTAGGCCAGGCCAGTCTATCACCTGCACTCTCTGTAACACATACAGAATGTGGTTTAATGTGTAAATCAGCACTGGTTATCTCTAAGTTAAAAGCTCTCTAAGCAACATTATATAACAAACATACACATCATATTTAAATATGTATGTAAACACAATAAACTTACAGATGAAAGCTAAAATCACTGCTGTCTGGTTGAGCTGTTTAATTTCATTGTTTTGAGTATGGTCACATGTTTTTGGCCAGGACAGTTCCTTCAAAGAATGATGGAGACTGATAAAGTGACTGAAGCCTATACAGAGGCCCAAGTCAGAGAACATGCCCACGACTCCAGCCTCAAATGCCCTCATGGATGTCAGTTCTGCTTTCAATCCATCTTCCTCCTGAGACAATAAAGAAAGTTTAATTGCACTGTTAATTGATTTCTCTCCTACAACATGATTACTCTAATTGGTTGCAGATCTGATGAAAGTGCATGAAGCAGGAAGTGCAGGGGGAAAACTGCTGAGAAAGTGAGAGAGAGA
Organism: Hoplias malabaricus; assembly: GCF_029633855.1. Taxonomy (NCBI): domain Eukaryota; kingdom Metazoa; phylum Chordata; class Actinopteri; order Characiformes; family Erythrinidae; genus Hoplias; species Hoplias malabaricus. Next base: position 16,910,962 of record NC_089807.1, on the reverse strand, counting down.
GAGAGAGAGAGAGAGAGAGAGAGAGAGAGAGAGAGATGTGTGGAGGAGGCACTCTTGCAGAGGATAGATAACCTTGATGTTAAGAGCTACATCCTTCAGATATGACTTTCCTTGACATATTGATGGCCCTTGAAAAGAGGGAAGTTGATTGTATGCAGAATGCAATCATTAAACACACTTCAGCCACCTGGTGATTAATCTGCTTTTTTTCCTGGAGTTTCTTGTTTGAACAGAGCACCTCAACAGATTTAACAAGGTAAATGTTTTAGTTCCCTGTGTCTTAAGCCTACCCAAAATGATACCAAAACCATATACTATCATAAACAGTACTGCTATATAGTGCCTTACTGCTCTCATAACAAAACCTTTGGAACAATAATTTTATAGGAGAAAAAAAAATATTTTGGTAAGAAAATATATTTTTACTTAAGGTAAATGGCACCAGGTATGTGGTCTGATTTGTGTGTCTGTGTCTGTGTGTGTGTGTGTGTGTGTGTGTATAGGGCGCAAGGCAGGAGCAAACACATTTATAGACACTTTTGGGTCGACGTTTGTTTTTGGACCGTGGGAGGAAACACTTGCAGAGCGGGACATGAACCCCAGAACCTCCAGTTCCCTGTAGCTGTGTGACTGTGTGACTGTGACACTAAAAGTTATTTGGATAAAATCTTTTTACTTTGACTTCCATTGCAAGTTAAGGTTTTTTTTTTTATTAAAGTAAAGTTATTAAAATTTTGGAGATTCATACAGATAATGAATGAATGTATGAATGAATGTTTTTCTTTGGAAAACAGTGATGTAATAGCTAAAGATGGGTGATACATTGAAGTAAATAACATGAATATAAGAGTGGACAGACATAACAATAGCAGATAATTTACAACAATAAATACAAGTGATACAAGTGAGTTAGTAAGATTCTGACACATTCCCCTCACTGTGCACAGACACTGAGCTGGCCCTGTAGATCTTGATTGGAGTGACTTTGAAAGTGCATTCTGAGGCCACAGTTCATAGGTACTGTAATCACAAAGGCTGCATTAATGACTAACGTTTCAATATCAACAGTGGCGTGTGTGTTCATATCTAAGAGAAATACCTCAGTAAATAGGGTGGGAAGCTAAAGGCTGAAAGCACAAATTCTGTGATTGTGGCTCCTGTGTATTTACGTAATGCTGTAAGGAAAAACAAAAGAGCAACTGTTGGCTGAATATGTTGTTACAGGTTGTGATGAGAATGTGTTATCAAGAACAGTCCGTTCACATCTCACAACCACCACAAAGAGTGGACTATTTTGCTAGTAAAACTGTCATTACAATATTAATGCACAGAGCGTGGATACTGATCGACAGAGGAGTGGTAAAATGGATATGTTTAAATTGATAGTTTTCAGTGCGTTTTCACATTTTGTCAGTTGTAAATATATCAAAACAGGTCTAATACTGTGAATCCAGTTAAGTCCTCGAGTGAATCAGCTGTGCTGTGGAGACATTCTGCTAAAATGGCTTTGGTTTGGGATATTATTCTTTCTGATCATGTATATCCTGTGAAATTTCTGCCTGAATGATACAATCTCATCCAAAGTGACAATGACAGATCACAGAAAGAAAACATCAGTTGGTATAATATTTCTTGGAATATTCTCCCATCCATTCCAATTTCAGACTTTAAAAAAACAGACATTTAGACATTTTTTACTACTTTACTTGACCCTCATTGTTTAACTATAACAGGGAAGCAGTGTGGCTTCATGTGACATTGTCTGGTGCACAGCTGATATTCCCATTGTGGTTTCGTGGTTTTAACATTGTTTTAGCGGGTGAAAGGCAAAGCAAAGTTGGAGGACGTGCAGCTCTCAGGTCCTCGTAGCTGGCTGTGTGATAACTGGTTGCAGAGAGCAAGTGGAGGACTCTTATTGTTTGCAATCATCTCTGAGAGCGCTGTGGCTGAGGCTGAAGATGAGCAGACCTGCCACTCCACTCCTGACAATGATATAGTCCTCTAAAAACAAGCAGGTACAGCATGATAGCAGTAAGGTCATTGACTGTTCATGTGCCAGAACATACACCATGACAATTTAGCTTCAAGATAACTTTTAATCTGTCGAGATAATGGCTTGTGTGTGTGTGTGTGTGCGTGTATGTGTGTGTGTGTGCGTGTATGACAGAAAGAGAGAGAGAGAGAGCGCAAGAGAAAATATGTACTCAGGCAAGACCTCATCCAAACGGAAATTCTACATGATGCCAGGTCCTGACACAGTCATCTTTTGTATTAACTATCAGCTCATCAGTCCGTCCCCATGGGCTTAGGCTGGCCTGTTTCTTTTCCACTAGCAACTCATGTAAGAAATGGCTTGTCCTGCTTTTTCCTCTCTGTTTTTTTCCCGCTGGTTACAGTGTCAGTACTGGAGTGTCCAGCTGTAGCTGGGTGTGCAGTCTGCAGAGTGGACTGCACTCTATCACACTTCACCATGACTGCTAGTTTACACTGAGCACACTCTCCCTGTCTCTGGTGAGGCCACATTTTTGTTTTGGGTTTTTTTTTCTTCCTCCCTCCCTTTTCCACTCTTTTCTCTCTTTCTCCCTTTCCCACATGGCTCCATGTGGAGCAACCGGCCAGTGTGGGGAAGTGGAGGTCTCCCAGGCCTGCGATGTTTGCCATGGAAAGCTGGAGCATGATAAACTCCTCTGCCTGCTTCTCTTCAGATTCAGCCTCCATCAGCAGCAAGTGCTGGGCAGTGCAGCACCTCATCAATCATGCAGCTTTTATTTATTACTGTATTTCAACTAAAGTCTGCTACATCAGGCTCTGCTACAGCAATGATGTAGTTCAGTATGCCCTGCTCGTGTGCTGGGATTTTTCTCCATCACCATGGGCCTCGCCTACGGGGGATGCTCTCCCAGAACCAGCGCTGTGTACAGGGAATGTGTTTAATTTTTTTATTTATCATTTTCAAATTTTAACAACTGAAAGAAATAATAATAATAAAAAAGACAGGTAAATAAAGGTCACAAATGCATAGTATCAACAGACAGTCCTGCCACACACCATAAAGTCAGAGTTTCATTAGTGGTTCCCAGTAGGTCCCCCTTAGAGTAGGACTTCTTCTTTATCTGTTAATATAAGAGTTTGTTGTTCCAGCTGCAATGTTTCATTCAGGGTTTTTCTAAACATATTCTATGTTGGAGGTGTTTGCTGATTCCAGTTAAATAAGATGCATTTCTTTGGTATATATAATATCATGCCGAGCCTAGGGTCCAAAGTCCTCTCCACATCAGTACCAAATAGGTACCTTATGGGTGTAAAATCTATTAATTTTCCAAAGCCTTGACAGTCAAACTGTGTATAGCTTTCCAAAAGTGTTTTAATTTACCACAGTTCCATAACGCATGTATCATTGCACCAGTATATGTTCTACGTCTATTACATATATGAGATGTGTTAGGAAACATCTTCCTTAAATGGACTGGAGTAAGATTCATCCTGTGCCTGAATTTATTTTTGAATAATTTTTTTCAGTTATTTTATTACATAACAATGAAGTAAAAATATTTTGACACACATTGTCACCAATTATTCATCAAGAGAAGTTATGACCATCTATCAAAGTACTGTAAGTCAAAGAGATTCTCCTCCAAACTGCAGAGCTCTTGACACAATTGGCCTGATTTTTCCAAAGTATTAATTAATAGCAGAATTTGTAAATATTTATAGAAATCTTGTTTTGGGAATTCCAAATTCAGATCTGAATTCTGTAAAAGATTTAGGCGGGGAATGTATTTCAACTGTGTGATGTGTTTATATGTTATGTCACTACACTCAAACCTCTGGCCTGTGTCTTGTGTGTGTGTGTGTGTGTGTGTGTGTGTGTGTGTGTGTGTGTGTGTGAGAGAGAGAGAGAGAGAGAGAGAGATTTTAGCCACACCATAATGTGTAAGATGTCAGATACAGGAAGGCACCTTAGTTCCTACGGCAACAACAGCATCTGGAGACCCCCACCCATGCCCACCACACACACATACACACATTCACACAGACAGGAAGAAATGTCTGCTGCCCCCACCAAAGCCAACCCGTCTTCACATGGCAGAGTGAGAGGACACTCAGATACACACACAAACACACACACGCTTACATGGACACAGATCTGAGTGGACAGCTCCTCACACTTCACTGTTTGGATCACCTCAAGTTGTGGGGACGGCAGACGGGGGAGGAGGAGGAGGAAAATGAGCGTCGCTCTGCTACAAAAGTCCAAATTTAGATTGACTGAGCCTATCCCCGGGCCTGCAGTCAGCCCGCTTGCCCGCCTGACACGAACAGGCCCTGCCACTAACTCGCCTAGCAAAGCAGCACCACACATTGCACAGCCATGGCAGCAGAGAAGGAAAGAGAGAGAGAGAGAAAGAAAGAAAGAAAGAAAGGGAAGGAGAGAGGAAGGGAGAGCATGTCAGATTTGGTTAGGCTCCAGACTGGTGTTAGAATATGCGTGGCACTAATATGGCACCAGTATCTCTGTCCTCATCTCTGTTGTGTGTCAGTGCAGGCAATCGGGGGGCTGTCTCTCTCTCTCTCTCCTGTGACAGTGTCTTTTTGCATTACGTCAGTGGGCTGCTGCGAGGCCCCTCTGCTGCCTCCTCCTTCACCCATCACTCAGACGCTTACTTTGAAGCCTGCCCTTTTTTGTCATTAATGCACTTGATGTCTATTTAAAAACTGTGACCAGCGCCGTATCTGTTTTCCTGTCAGTAGATCATTGACAGCATTAATGCCACTTGTCCTTGCCTCATTTACTAAAGCGCTGACACCTAGCTGCAGTCTACCATATCCATCAAGTCTCTCTCTCTTTCTCTCCCTCTCTTTTTCCCCCCCTCTCTGGCATTTCAGTGCTGTCCTGTCTTGAAACTGAGCTCCTCGAGCCATCAATGCCAGGCCAGGCGTTCAGCTCCAGCAGGATTTCAGAATAGCAGGCATGAGCAGGACATTTTCCAGCAAATCATCTTTTGGTTTTTCAGCCCTGAAATGTGTCTGCCTTCTTGTAAGGGCAGAATGCAGAATGTATGCCATAGGCAAATTCACATTCGCTGTATAACTGATACGAAGGGCATGCAAACCAATTATTTTTTTGGTCTATGTGAAACGTAAGCAAAACACTATGACTAAATGGTCTTATGCATAACTAATGCTAAACATACAACCAATAAAAACATTATAAACCTTTACTTTTCTAAGCTAAATAGTTTGCATGTCCATTACAGTATGTACTTTTAAAATGTGTTATTTGTGAACAGTTCTCTGTGACTATAATGCATTTTAAAGAATCTAAAAATGTAAATTTGAACAGAACACAAAACGAGCATCTCAGGGTCAAGCTGATTTTGATTACTGTGCCTTCAGCCTCTGTTCGGATTAGCTGCCCTATATTGCCATGCAGTATGCATTCTAGGATGAAACACTTTGTATAACTTCTGTGTGTATGGGTGGGGCTAAGCTGCTGTAGACTAAATAGAAACGTTATTGACAAGTGTTGGCTTTTGGTGTTTTTTTTAAAATTCAGAGCAAGTTGTTCTAGTTTGTTGACATATATTTGAATCTAGTGGCCTCTACATATTATATCAAACATCCTGCCATTGCCAGGATATGGTTAAAGTGTCAGAAAGCTTTAAAATGTACCATGTTTGAATCTGCAGAATGTAAGTGGATTTGTGAACATGCTCAATGTAATTTACAAAGAGAAAATTAGATTAAAAACATGGGGTCATGCTCTCCTGGTCGAAATAAGGCAGACCCACACCGGTGAGTGATATTAAAATCAGTTTCTCAGCATGAGACCCATGCCTGCTTTTAACGAAGAAAGATTTGTCCTTGGGTTTGGGCCTTCACAAAGTATATCATGGAATACCCACTACTGCGCACACATACGCAAACCCTGCATTACGTCTTTATAGAGTTTAATGCAACAGTGGTTAGATTGCACAGTCCCATTGAATTCTGCAGAAGCACCATGATTTGGCATGCTGCATTATTATAAACACTTCTACAACATCCAGACTGATCATGGCATTCAGTCCCCACAACAAAAATCCTACTCCCCTTTGCTTCCAAAAATGATGGAATCATCACCATCAGAACAAATCAAAACTATGACGAATTCTGGTTAATAGATCTGACTTCATGAAACATGCCTCCAGAAATTATTGAATTTATGTAATTGTTTTTCTCAAATAGATGAAACAATATGGAATTAAGAAAAAAAAATAGATTCACCATCCATCCATTATCTGTAAGCGCTTATCCAATTCAGGGTCACGGTGGGTCCAGAGCCTACCTAGAGTCATTGGGCGCAAGGCAGGAACACACCCTGGAGGGGGCGCCAGTCCTTCACAGGGCAACACACACTCACACATTCACTCACACCTACGGTCACTTTTGAGTTGCCAATCAACCTACCAATGTGTGTTTTTGGACTGTGGGAGGAAACCCACCCGGATACGGGGAGAACACACCAACTCCTCACAGACAGTCACCCGGAGCGGGAATTGAACCCACAACCTCCAGGTCCCTGGAGCTGTGTGACTGTGACACTACCTGCTGCACCACCGTACTGCCCTGGATTCACCATCAAATAGCACAAAAAATAAATTGTTGCTGCTCTTTGAGCCTAAATCTTAGAGGGATGGTACTAGTGCAGAACAATATTCTACATGAAACTGCTCAGTGTAAACCTGTGGTGATGATTTCCCTCTCTGCTGGTCCTTAACTCAAAATAAATAGTAAATTAGGGTTTTGTTGTTTTATATATATATATATATATATATATATATACAGGGGTTGGACAATGAAACTGAAACACCTGGTTTTAGACCACAATAATTTATTAGTATGGTGTAGGGGCTCCTTTTGTGGCCAATACATCGTCATTTCGTCTTGGGAATGACATATACAAGTCCTGCACAGTGGTCAGAGGGATTTTAAGCCATTTTTCTTGCAGGATAGTGGCCAGGTCACTACGTGATTCTGGTGGAGGAAAACGTTTCTTGACTCGCTCCTCCAAAACACCCCAAAGTGGCTCAATAATATATAGATCTGGTGACTGTGCAGGCCATGGGAGATGTTCAGCTTCAGTTTCATGTTCATCAAACTAATCTTTCACCAGTCCTGCTGTGGGTATTGGTGCATTGTCGTCCTGATACACGGCACTGCCTTCAGGATACAATGTTTGAACCATTGGATGCACATGGTCCTCCAGAATAGTTCGGTAGTCCTTGGCAGTGATGCGCCCACTATTAGGGCCAAGGGAATGCTATGATATGGTAGCCCAAACCGTCTGGGTGGTGCGATTCTTTGGGGCTTCTCCACACCATAACTCTCCCGGATGTGGGGAAAACAGTAAAGGTGGACTCATCAGAGAACAATACATGTTTCACATTGTCCACAGCCCAAGATTTGCGCTCCTTGCACCATTAAAACCGACATTTGGCATTGGCATGAGTGACCAAAGGTTTGGCTATAACAGCCCGGCCGTGTATATTGACCCTGTGGAGCTCCCGACGGACAGTTCTGGTGGAAACAGGAGAGTGGAGGTGTACATTTAATTCTGCTGTGATTTGGGCAGCTGTGGTTTTATGTTTTTTGGACACAATCCGGGTCAGCACTCGAACATCTCTTTCAGACAGCTTCCTCTTGTGTCCACAGTTAATCCTGTTGGATGTGTTTTGTCCTTCTTGGTGGTATGCTGACATTACCCTGGATACCATGGCTCTTGATACATCACAAAGTCTTGCTGTCTTTGTCACAGATGCGCCAGCAAGACGTTCACCAACAATTTGTCCTCTTTTGAACTCTGGTATGTCACCCATAATGTTGTGTGCATTGCAATATTTTGAGCAAAACTGTGCTCTTACCCTCTGCTAGTTGAACCTTCACACACTGCTCTTACTGGTGCAATGTGCAATTAATGAAGATTGGCCACCAGGCTGGTACAATTCAGCCATGAATAGTTTCAGTTTCATTGTCCAACCCCTGTATATATATATATAATTTTTTTCTTTCCCAATTGCTTTATACTTGCACTACATTTTAGACACAGCAGAATGTGTAAGAGAAAATAACATAATATGCCAGATATTTACTTCTTGACTGAGATGTACAATGCTTTGCATTTTTTCAGTTGACGACTGTATTGTTGGGGTCATGTTTCAGGATTTATTTTATTTTATTTTATTTATTCATTTATTTTTTATTGATAATTTTTTTTAAAACACTGACTAATACCATATTTTTTCTGCAAAAATGTGTTATTAATTCATATAATTAAACTGAATTTGTTTGAGGTGTGTTTCAAGAAACCACAAGGTTCAGCTATTATACTGTTGTTTTGTCTGTCATATCAGTGATTTATTCACTACAAAAAAAATTAAAAAATTAAATGTTGGTGAAACATCTTCTAAGTGCACTGTGAGGGGAAAATACAAGTCTAATGTTATCTATGGATGGTAAAACCATATGGTGTTTTGGGAGATTAGGACAAATATCTTGATCTCTGCCCTTCAGTAGGCATTCAGTGCAGAAGCCAGAAGTGCTGTTTAAATGAATATGTAAGTGATAATTTAAATGTGCACACGTATACACAGACACGAACAGATACATTTGTGAGATTATTGTAATAATGATATTTTCTCTCTGATTCTTTCTACTTTCTCCTCCCGATGCTTCTCCTCTCTCTCTCTCTCTCTCTCTCTCTCACTCTCGCACAGACACACACACACACACACACACCAACACACAGAGGAATGCAGGTTCTCTGCTTGTTATTGTCTAGACAGCACCCTCAGGCCAAATGTTGTCTTTCTGGTGTTCTTAGACTTTGAGACGAATGCGCTGGATCCCCTGACACACCGTTCATGCCAGAATTTGAGTGAGAAAATGACAGATTCAGGAGGCTGGCTTCTCACAGTCTGACAGCCATATATACATATAATAAAAGCAATTGCAGGGGAAAATAGCATTAGATTTTAACCCTGGCAAAATTGTCTGTTCATGGTCTGAGAGCTGTAATGTAATAGAGCAGTTGTGTTTTGTTGTTTGATTGGTTGTATGTAATTTCTTCTTAGGACCCTGACATATGCCGCCTTATATGAAGAACAGGATGTTGTTGTTAATAATTTGGCTCTTTATTACAGAATTCAGCTGTTGTAGGATGCGCACTGGTGCTGGAACATTGGGTAATGTTGGTGGAGGACAGTTCTGTAGGTCATCATGTGGTTTCATGGTACCTTTATAAACTCATTTAATCCTACATAAATATAACATCTACAAAAGCTTATTCCAGGAAACTAAACAGCTGTCCGAAATGTTCTAGGGTGAAATTAACCAAGGCAGTCTTCAGAAAAACTTACACTGGAATAAGCCTTTGTAGATGTTTATGCAGATTCATCATAGTCTCCAAGAAACAATTCAGTAGTTGTCGTGTAGCCTTACGAACAATGACCTAGAGTTAAGTGTTTCCAGCTTTTTAAATTTGTCCATATGGAATCATCACACTCAAAATTAGGTAATGAAAATTACTGAGGACAGTTGTGTAAAATGACATCATTCTAACATGAGGTTGTGTCTCTTTGTGTTTGTTCGCAGGGGTATTTGCCAAGTGCCGCTATGTCTACTATGGCAAGCATTCAGAGGGCAATCGCTTCATCCGCAATGACCAGCTCTGACAGACAGACGGACAGACAGACAGGCGGTGGAGGGGAATGCAGTGGGGCTTTATAAAGATATCCTTCTCCTGTCTTTATAAATATACATATCACCACACGCATTTTAAGCAGCCAAACACAGCCCTCTAGTGCCTTCTGCTGAGTGTGCCATCGCTGCCACCTCACATCGCTCTCTCTCACTGCCTGAGCTCTGCCATTCACACTGACATGATTGCCTTTAAGGAGCTGTAGCCCTGTACACACACACACACACACACACACACACACACACACACACACACACACACACCAGGCCAAGTGCCTGTGCTGACAGCCACTGCCCAGTGATGGATTGCCTTGTCCAGCCACTGCTCTCCACAGGTCAAAGGTCACACCTGAGGCTGCAGTGGGCCCACCCGGACACACAGGATGAGTCGCCCTCAAAGTCAAAGCTAAAGTTAAACACACACAGAGACAGACATTATTCATTCTATCTGTTCATACACTTTCTATTCAGAAAATAAATAGACGGAGAATATACAGTTCTTGGCAAAGACAGAGACCACCGTTTTTCTTGCTAGTCAACAAGTAAGAGTCATTAGTTTCTAGGAGATATTTCTGTGAATATCAAATGTAAAATTTTATCACCTGCAAAATGGTTTAAACAGCTATTATAAGAAAAAGAGGAACTCTAACCATCAGTACAAGACCAGGTAGGCCACCATCAAGGCTGTCTCTTTCTGATAAACAGTAGTTAAATCTTCACACAACGCAATTCCATGGGTCTGAAAGAATGTGTAGCTTTCACACAGCTATCACAAATAAAAGGAAGTACCCAATAATGTGGGTACAGCCCAATAAAGTGGGAGAAGGGGGAACAAGAAGCTGCTGCTGATTTTAGAAAACAAAACTGCAACAGAACTGAATGGGTCTTGTGTGTTAAGCATTGAGTTTATGCCTCTTTTTTTCTGTAATTCTCCAAAATAAATTAAATATTCTTAGTGGTAAATTTGACTGGAAATAGATTAAATGATGAATGACGATGGTCTGTGATTTTTGCAGAGTACTGTATATCATCCGTCACATTAAATACACAATTCTGTCTTCAAAATGATAACATTTCAAGAGACAAAAGGACAACTGAATACTAGTTTATTTATAGTAATAATATATGACTTTGATCTTTTTTGTATCAGTATACTCTTCACAAAATATTCACACAATATAATATGCAGCTTTTGGTATTTTACATCGTTTAAAAAAATAAAAAATAAAAAACATGAGACATGAGTTGCAAGGATTTTATGAGAGGGACATCTTTGTGTGTTTTTTTAAAGCAGCCCTTAAACTCAGGAAACATTAGAGATAGTTGCCAACATTCAAAAAGTGTTTTATACTTTTCACCACTGGCTCTTTAACCACTTCTGAGATTACATACTTATATTGTTTAGAATGATGATTCTGATCGTTTGCTCCATGAAAGCTGGACTTTGTTTTCTGATATAAGGCACGTGATAAATGTTTTTTTTTTTCTTGCTTTTTATATTTTGTGTCGAGAGGGGCATTTTGCAAGCTTCTTGCACTGTGGCCTTATGTATGCTTTTGTGTGTGTGCTGATATTAAGTGTGTGTGTGTGAGTGTGAGAGAAGCTGGTGTGTTGCGGGGGCAGATGTTGCTGTGCTGGAGCCTGGAGGAGCAGGGAAAGTGGGAGGTAATGAGCTTTGCTCTTGTTGCTTGGGTGCAGGAGAATAGAGAGAGAGAGAGAGTAGGACTGTAGGGAGGGGGAGAGAAGTCAACAACTTTCTCCATTCCTCTTCTGATTGCCTCCTCATGTGGGTTTTGGACCTATTCACACCATTTTAATGACTTGCTCTATAACTTTTGTTTAAAAAAAAAAAAAAATCACTAACTGCTGTGTTTCAAAATCGACAAGCCAGAACATTTGGTGGAAGATTTTCACACATAAAGTATATTAGATACAGTACAGCTGAACATGTTTTATATTTAACCAATATTTCCTTTGTTTAGCCTGAATGTTTTATTGTTTTCTTGCTGAATATTGTATTTCACAATGCTGAACAGTCTGCACCAAAGAATGTTGAATGATAAATTACAGAGTAACCAAAGATCTGCAGCATGCTCAGTTTATTGTATTGTCTTACACTAAATTCCACTTAATCATGTTACTAATTTATCCACACAGAGACATGCCTATTTCACTGTAATTTGAGGAGGACAGGCCTGTTCTTTCCTATAGAAATGTGTATTTCTGTCCTTTTTAGATTGGAGTCTTTGATAAATATTCATTAACATAGTACTGAATGTTAGACACTGTAATTAAATTACATAAGAAAAATGCATTGTTGTATTTATTTAATTGGTGGGGTGTGGGTCACACTGGTGAAGATTCAGATTTCACAGAAGGAGAACCATGTCATTTTAATGTGTTAAAGGAATGCTAGATTGAGTTTTTGTGTGTGTGGTGTGTGCTGTCCGACCGCACTTCCAGAAGTTACATAGTGCAGTTTCTGCAGGGCTGAGGCCAGAGTAGCAATTACAGGTAAGTGAATCATTAGAATGATGCTGAAGCTATAATTTGAAGGTAAAAATACTACCTGTTGTTGTTTTAAATTTTAATATACAACAATATATTATTCTCCATGAAACATTGACCTATCATCTCGACGGTCATTGTAACATATACTTGTTTTTATCTGTCCAAAATCTGTAATGTTGTTTTGGCACTTTCAGACTAGTGCACCTCTGCTTGTTATGACCCTGGTATGACCCTGATGCTGAGTAATTTCAATGACTCTTCTACAGTGGGGTGTGTGTGTTATTTGTGAATGGAGAGGAGTGTAAAGATTGTGCTGGTTGCTGTGTGGTCAGTGCTCTGTGAGGAAGATGCTGTGTGTGTGGCTGAGCTCAGAGCAGCAGTGTGTTTTGAGGGAAAGGTCACACACAGCCCAGTGATATGTTTTTGTGTTCACTGGCTGTTCAGCTTTGTCTGCGGGTCACGGGCTGTGCGTATGCATGCCTTACACACGTCAATGTGTGTGTATGTGGTTGTAAATGTTTGTGCCTGCTTTGATTTATGATTCCCCTTTCACTTACACTACTGTGCAAAATCAGAGGAACCAAATGGAGGTAAGGTACAAGTTACACATATTTCAGTTGATGTCCCTGAAGATAATCCTCTTGCATAAGATGTGAGAAGGTCAAAAGACCCGGTAGACAACCAATCATTCCCCACTCTCATGAACAGCTCTCAGATTATCAAAAATAAATAAATAATCCACAGGTGTGAGGTTCTGTGAATCTTTCAACTGTGAAAAGACAGCTCACTGGTCTGGGTCCAAAAGGATGTGTATGTATCAAGAAGATGGTGTTCTTAGAACTGTGGACTTACAGCACCTCAACGTCACTGACTTTGTTTGAGATCACTCACTCAGATCGTTCAACTTCTTAGACAGAGCAGACACCAAATAAAATGTTGCAGAAGAAAATCATTTTATTCCTGAAGCAGTCAGGCTTGGTTAGCTGTGAGGGGCAGCTAAACAAACAGCGTGGACACAGTGTATTGGGTCTGTAGCACTGAATGAGCTTCTAGAAATAATCTTATGCTTTGAAAATAAATGAGTTAGTTTTTTAGGAAACAGAATGCTGTGACGTTATCATTTTCGCCCCTCATCACTATCCTGACTGCATGATTTTGAATGAGTGCAATAGGTGTGTGATGTTGAGCTTGTTTGTTTTTACAGGAAGGTTGTGTGTGTGTGTGTCTCTCTCCTTGGACCTGTGCGACTGTGCTTTGTGTACTGCTCTCCTGTCGTGCTGCTGGGTAGGATGGTCACTAGTGCGGGCGTTTCTAAATGACAAGGTTTATTTGTCCGTGTTGTGATATGTTCACTGGAAAGTGCCAGTGACAGCCAGAGGAGTCAGGAAGAGAGAGCCACAACAAGTCGAACCCCCCCATACACACACACACACAGAGAGAGAGAGAGAGAGAGACTCACCACACAAAATGTCATCTCTTCCCTGGCTGGCTCACCCAGCCATCCCCCATGAAAAGAACAGACATTTAAAACTTTGTGACATGTGTCAGAGACGCTGCCATTGAGCCAGTGTGGCTGATGTGGGCCGAATTGACAGCGCTGGAGCCGCGGAGCTGGCTGGGGGACACACCGAGTTTGGTGAGTGTCACTTCCCATCCTCGTCACGGCCTCATCTCCAACAGCTCCGCAAATATAAACAGCATTAGGAGGGAGGTGCAAGTGCAGAGGCTAGACATATGCTGCCACGCATGTGTGCTGTATGTGAGTGAGCGAGAGCTGGAGTGTATGTGTGTGTGTGTGTGTGTGTGTGTGTGTGTTATGGAATGGGACACATGATGGGGTCTAATTAAGGATGCAGGAACAGAGCAGCCGGTGTGCGCAGACTGTGACCTGAGGCTGCGTGTGTATGCGCAGCTCCTGCTCGACTTCCTCACTGGAGTAGTGCAGCAGCAGCAGTGACGAGCTGCAGACCTCCACAAACAACTCCTCGGAGAGGGAGAGGCGGAGAGATGGGACCTGTGTACAATAACATCACAGACTGGATGGAGGGAAATCACTTGTGTTCAACTCCTGCTGTTGTGCACATGCCTACTTTGTCAACTACGGCCTCCAGTATTGTTCCAGTGCTTCCACAGAGTGGTGGTGGAACACAAAGTTTTTAACCCCTTGCAGTCAAGCCTTGATACTAAGACTCATTGAAGTAATTAATCTAATGCTAATCTAGGAAACTAATACATGTTGTGTATGTATGAGAGTACAAAAATGCACTCACACCCGGTTCTCATCTCCACCTCTGTACATAAATCTGTGATTGTCAGATTGAGACATTACACATGGGTGTGCGCAAATCTATACAACAATCTATTACACACTTTTAGGAAGGTTACCAACTAGAGGGTTAAACCCCGCAGTTTAACAGGTTAAATTAAAGTGTCTCCTTGAGGGGTATTTCAGAAAATGATGTTGGTTTCATTCATGTAGAAGGTGTATGATAATGCTATTCTTTTAACAATTTTAAGGTATTTTTTTTTTTTGCTCTGTTCATAGTTTAGAGTGAAAGGAAGCCCAGGTAGCACAGCATAGTACATAGTACAGCAGCACACAGCGAAGCACAGTGGTCACAGGTCAGCACAGGCCAGCAGAGCTCAGCTCAGTACAGCAAAGCACATTTCAGCACAAAACAGCACAGCAGAACAGAGCAGAGCTCAGCTCAGCTCAGTATAGCACTGTAGAGCAGAGCCTAGCAGAGCACAACACAGTACAGTGCTCTCCTCAAAATGCTCTGATCCCAACACCTGATGTGGCTGCCTGTCAGAGCAGCTCTGGGAAATGGCCCACAGTCCTTAGTTATTAGGCTCCTCTCTGCCGGTGATTGACAGCAACGGATGCAAATGAGGCGCAAGAGAAAGCGGGGCTGTGCTGCATGGCTGAGTGGCAGCTGTGCGCTGATAGCACGCTAACTGCATGAGGGAGAGGTGAGATGAGGGGCTGATCATTCTCTCCAGCGCTCGGCCTCATCCTTTACTGCAGACACAGAGACATTAGCCCAAGCTCACAGCCCGGGAAAGGGCAGAGAGAGAGAGTGAGTGAGAGAGAGAGCCTTATTTCCGGCATGGTTTCAGATGAGTAGCATTTGTCATTGAGGGGGAAGATGGTGTAATTAGCTTGTCAGTCTACTTTAGGCTGAGCTAGCTCTCGCCGGTAAGAAAGATGGACGAACTGCCACAGCAGCTGACAGGCAGTCGATAATGTGGCAATTAATGTCATAAATAATTCCGCTCCCAATTATATCAGAATGGACTTTGTGCTTTAAAAAGAGAATAGTGTTCCCTTATCATTTCCTCTATCAGCAAGCACTGCCATCATGTCTCACCTAATTATTTCCCTTTAAACACTGCAGCGCAATATGGCCTTTCTTTTTTAGCTTTTATTTCAACCCACAGCAGCAGCAATCGACATCTATACGTACTAAAGGGCCCAATTTTAATCAAAAGCCTTCTTTTTATTGACCCTATTTATAAAAATGACAATGTTTATTAGAAAAAAAATCAACCTTAAGCTTTTACTAAAAACATAAGAATATGATGTATTTAGTGAGTTATGAATAATGATAGATTATTTTAAATCATATAGTTGACAATAATTGTATTTTATATTATTTACTTGTTATGATAGAATTATATATAGAGAGATTTTAAATCATGTCACGATCATAATTAAACTGTCAGTGTCTAAATTGTTATTTTGCTGGCAGCTTAACAGAGTTGAATAGTAATTAGATGCATGTACTTCTGGATTAAATTAAATTATGTATTTGTATGTACCTACCAACGTGTGTTTTTGGATTGTCGAAGGAAGCCCACACGGGGACACGGGGAGAACACACCAAACTCCTCAAAGGTCCCTGGAGCTGTGTGACTGAGATACTACCTGCTGTGTCATCATGCCGCCCAAAGATGTTTCATTCATTCATTCATTCATTCATTCATTCATTCATTATCTGTAAGCACTTATCCAGTTCAGGGTCACGGTGGGTCCAGAGCCTACCTGGAATCATTGGGCGCAAGGCACAAATACACCCTATAGGGGCCACCAGTCCTTCACAGGGCAACACACACTCACATATTCACACACTCACACATTCAAAGATGTTTCAGTGAAGTTCTAAATATTACTCAGTGGTAACACTTTAAATTACAGCCCACTAATTACTGTGTACATACCTGTTAAGTAAGCTGTAAGATTTAAAAAAACAGTACTGAGTAAAGGGTATGATAGTAGAAATATATGGTTATTACTGGGTATCTTAAAAACATTTTACAAATACTACATTCAGAATCCATTGTACTTCTAAGCATAATTACAGAATATAAAATTGAATTAAAAGTATGCCCGTTTATGCAAGTGACTATTAGTGTCATGTTTTATAAATAAGGAATGTAGCTTCTATTTTGAACTGACTGTAGTTCTGAATGTAATGATGGATCCTTTAAAATTATTTACAGTGCACATACAGAAAAGGACATGGTTGGCTACTTTCATTATAGTTTCATGAGTTTCATGGTGCTTTGTACTCATTAGGTTCAGGACGTGATTTACCACAATAATCATCATCGCGATATTTTACACTGTTTTGAGGCATTGTATGAACATAGCTCACTAATGATGAAATGGGTGTTTTTCTTCGGCTCTTCTTCCTTATTTGTAAAGTGTTTGTAATATACCCAGTAATGACCACATATTTCTAGTATCATACACTACCTACTCAGTACTTACTCTGTCTTACGGCTTTCTTAACAGGTACTTACTCTGAGCTTACCCAGTAATTATTGGGCCATAAAAAGTGTTATTATTACTACTATTATTTATTTATGGTATTATTATCATTTTTATGACACAATTATTTATTCATTATTTATATTGACACAGGCACAATGATTCCTGTTGTTTTAATGTATCATAAATTTCCTAGATTTTGTTTGTGTTTTGTTTTGTTTTGCCCTTAAGTTGAGAAAAAAATTGGGGCTCTTCTTTTTTGGTGGACATCTTATTTGTTGTGTTCTTTTTCTAATGAAGAGACCCCATTAGCAGGAATGTGGTTATGAAATGCCATGGTCAGGTTATAGAGAAGTCTTCAGACTAATATAATTTGAGAATACAGGCAGTATTGAATAAATCAATTTCACTTGATATTTTAAAGGTTGCTAAAGCCCTGCTAACAGGCAGTGTATTGATTCAGAGCCTATCTTCCTCTGTGGGAAAATATTGTTTCTCATGTACTTCACCTCTAAACTCAAGGTGATCTTCTCCCAGAATACACACTTTTTTTTCTTTTCTTTTGTTTTTTTTTTACATGACTCAGACTCAAAGTCTAAAGCTAACCACAGTCTTTCTGCGAGAATGCTAGTGCATTTCAACAAAAGCCTTCCTTTAATGTGCTTATTTCTGTTAGTGTGAGATTGACTTAAAGACCACAAGCCACTCTCTTATCCCAAAGTACATTGTCTGCATCCTCTCTCTACATAAGCCAGTAAAATGTCTTTAGGTAAAAGCTGGGATAATGTTGCTTAGTACTATTAACGCTCTCATGAATAGATAACAAATGGCTGTGAATGTGGATTTCTCAGTATATCAAAGCCTGTGTGGTTATTCATCGTCTATCTGAACCCAATCAGATGTCCACATGTCATAAACGGCTTCTTTTCTGCTGTCGTTAAACTGCTCTTATGGAATGGATGACCAAATGAAATGTTCTCTACTCATGCAAAGCATCAGTAATGTTGTGTAAAACACTGTTAAATGCATCAGATGTGTTTTCAGGTGGGGGAAAGGCGGCAGTGGCTTTAATATATAGTCCAGGCCGTGATGGCTCAAGGTCACATCAGCTTCCTCTACATAATGCATGAATCCTCCATTCCTCTCTCAGCCTCCAATCATCCAGGCCAACCTTGGGATGAAAATTTTACTAAGTAAATCAGTGAGCATGCTGGCATTTCTATTAACCTCCAATGTGCCACTGACAGAGAGATGAATTATGCTAAATAATAACACATCGCTGTAAATCAGCTTTACAACTTGAAGGTGAAGTGAAACTCAGCTGGCGAGAACATGGTGAGCTGTGTTTGTAATACACTAAGGTTTTGTATTGAGAAGTTAAACTTGCATTCTTTCAGTTAATGCTTTAGTAAAATACACACTGAGTTATTTACAATATTTACACCACATGGTCAGATTTTACTGTCCTCCAAAAGTGCTGCTTATACTACAGTGAACTTAAAAGTTTTGATTGTAGTACAGTAGCAATGGTTCACTGTGACTATTTTAAAACATCTTTTTGGCACAGCAGGTAGTGACGCAGTCACACAGCTCCAGGGGCCTGGAGGTTGTGGATTCGATTCCCGCTCCAGGTGACTGTCTGTGAGGAGTTGGTGGGTTCTACCCGTGTCTGTGTGGGCTTCCTCGGCGGGCTCTGATTTCCTCCCACAGTCCAAAAACACACGTTGGTAGGTGGATTGGTGACTCAAAAGAGTACGTAGGTGTGAGTGACTATTGTGTTGCCCTGTGAAGGACTGGCGCCCCCTCTAGGGTGTATTCCCACCTTGTGCCCAATGATTCCAGGTAGGCTCTGGACCCACCGTGACCCTGAACTGGATAAGCAGTTAAAGATAATGAATGAATGAATGAATGAATGAATACTAAATGGATATATCTAACATACATTTTTATAGTTTTTTCTTCATACCATAAAGGTCTGTACCTACAATGTTTCTATAGCAACACATATCTGTCAGGCCAAAATCTTGAATCTATATAGAATTCCAATATGATGTAAATGTTCAATGTAAAATTATATATACATATATCATTAGTCATTGGTGGAATGGGGCTATTCACTGTATAGAACTGTGTACCGGCCCTACCCCTGCACAACCCAAGTTATGGTCTCAGACACATTAAGATGGTGAGCAGTTCTACAAATTAACTCTTGATGAATCTAAATATAAAACATGTTCTGGTTTGTTTAACACTTTTTTGTTTAATATATAGTTCCATATGTGTTCCTTCATAGTTCTCCATATTCATTTACAACTTAGAAAATAATAAAAAACAAAGAAAAACCCATTGAATGAGATGTTTGACTGGTACTATACATTCACAATATGTGGAAAATGGCCCAAAACAAAGGAAAACCATGAGTAACATTTGACTGGTACTGTATTTACCAACAAAACACAGGGAAAAAGAGTCTTCCACTGAGTACTGAAATATTTAGAAAAGAATTGGATGGTTCCTTTAATGAAGTGCTGGTTTGACCTGTGTTTTCATGCATTTTCTGGGCCCCTTTATTTAGACGTCTGTTTTCCCTGTTGTATTTTATGCTTTGCCCAGAGCTTTGATTTGATAGACTTGACTTGACAATCAAACCTTCAGTAAGACAGTGGTGGAAATATTGGCATTTACACACATGTTCACAGAGGCTCTAGAAGGAATAATAATAACACACGAGCATTCTGCGTAGAGAACATGGCCTGAAGAGTCTGATCTTTAAACACAAATCCTACACACTCTGTTTATGTGATGTCAGTCCTTCCTTCTCTGCCTGTAGAATTAATCACAAATAAGTCTGTATAGTCTCCCAGATATCAGCTCAAATACAGCACTGCCAATCAGAGGACTGCTTATGGGAGTCTTTTTTTCTCTCTCACACACACAAACAAGTCTCTGTATGTCAGAAGGAGGAGGGTTTGGCCTTGAATAAAGACAGTGAGATATGGGGGTTCTGTACTGTGACGTTCAGCAGCAGCTACCACTGTATGGAAGGTGAGAGTAGTCTGAGATTCTCTCTTTAAACTCATGGAGCTCATTGAGATCTGAAAATGTTCTGCTCTAAATTAGAGATTAAATTCTCTTCTTCCTTAAATTAAAAAAAATCAACAGTTGAATCAACGTTAACAAAAAAGACTGAAGAATTAAAAAATCTGATGAATATGTAAATATTCAAAATGAATAGGAAAGAAGGTACTGTGTGCTGAAAAGTAGGTGGAAATTGTCTATTAGTGTGACATTATTAAAGTAGTCATCTCATGGTTTTTATTATGTTTTATCTAAAATCTAATAATCCAGTTATTCTGTGTTATGATGTTGTTTTGGTCTTGTATGGTTTGGGATATTGTGTTTTGTTGTAATGTGTTTGGGCTTGGTATGTGGCAAGAATTATATTGATCAATGAAGGTCACCATGAGGGTTGTGCTGTAGCAGATTTGGTAAGGTCCCTGCTGATTTGATCACATACTATGCCCAAAAACGTCCTCTCACTTTTTCTTGTTTGCTGCGTTTTTCAAGCCGTTTCAATAAGAAGCTTTAAAGGCCATATATGTGTGTTTAATTTTCAACTGCACAGTACACAGAATGGGACTCAGAGCCTGAAAATCACAGCTACACTATATTGCCAAAAGTATTCACTCACCCATCCAAATCATTCAATTCAGGTGTTCCAATCACTTCCATGGCCACAGGTGTTAAAACCATGCACCTAATCATGCAGACTGCTTCTACAAACATTTGTGGAAAAAGTGGGTGACTCACAGGACCACTGTGAATTCCATTGTGGTACTGTGATAGGATGCCACCTGTGCAATAAGTACAGTCATGAAATTTCCTCGCTACTAAATATTCCACAGTCAGTTGTCAGTGGCATTATAACAAAGTGAAAGTGACTGGGAACAACAGCAACTCAGCCATGACGTGGCAGGCCACGTAAAAGGTTGCCAGCTCAATCGCTACAAACTTCCAAACTTCAAGTGGCCTTCTGATTAGCTCAAGAACAGTGTGTAGAGAGCTTTCTTGGAATGGGTTTCCATGGCTGAATAGCTGTATCCAAGCATTACATCATCAAGCACAATGCAGAGCATCAGATGGACTCTAGAGCGGTGGAGACATGTTCTCTGCAATCAAGCATCAAGCTTCTTCGTCTGGCAATCCGATAGATGAGTCTAGGTTTTTGCAATTGCCAGGAAAACGGTACTTGTCTGACTACATTGTGCCAAATGTAAAGTTTGAGGGGTTTATGGTGTGGGGTTGTTTTTCATGGGTTCAGCACATTAGTTCCAGTGAAAGGAACTCTTTAATATTTCAGCATACCAAGAGATTTTGAACAATTTCATGTTTCTGAGTTTGTGGGACCAGTTTGGGGAAAGCCACTTTCTTTTCCAACATGACCAGTGCATACAGCAAGGTCCATTAAGACATTGACAAGCGAGTTTGGTGTGGCCTCAACCAGACAGAACACCTGGTTGGGATGAATTTGAGCAGAGACTGTGAGTCAGGAATTCCCATAAACAAACTCCTAAACCTTATGGAAAGCTTTCCCAAAAGAGCTGAAGCTGTTATAGCTACAAAGTGTGGTGGGGTGACATCATGTTAAACCCTATGGATTAAGAATGGGATGTCACTCAATTTCACATGCGAGCAAATACTTTTGTCAATATAGTGTATGTATAGTCTAGCATAGTGCTATACTAGTCTTAAAATATTGACTTGTGTAAGAAGACACCATATGATATATTTAACAGTGAATCTGAGAATCAGTCATATGTATACACTGCTAAACTGGACATACTGCTCTTTATTTGGGTAAATAAGGCAATATTTTATGTAGTGAAATATGTAAGGAGCAAGGTAAACCAATGTTAACCTATGCTTAGTTAAATAAACAAGGCTCAACA
The DNA here is from genome assembly GCF_029633855.1 of Hoplias malabaricus. NCBI lineage: Eukaryota > Metazoa > Chordata > Actinopteri > Characiformes > Erythrinidae > Hoplias > Hoplias malabaricus. The sequence goes on along the minus strand of NC_089807.1, from coordinate 16,888,990 downwards.
ATGTTAATTCAGCAAGCTATGTCAGTGAGTTTGATTTTTCAGTTTGCAACAACAGTCAGAGATTCCTGGTTTAAATTATGTGTAATATGCAACAATGTAGACTGATGAAATATCAGATGAGTAAACAGTAAACAGATTTAGGGATGTATTCAGAGACACACTACAACAAAACTAGGGATGTCACAATACCAGAAATTAATCATTGGTACCAAAAACACTAAAATTCCGTGATTCTCCATACCAATTTTGATACCATGACAAAAAATAAACCAATGATACATGTCAACATAAATGCTTTTATTTTTTCCAGCAAAAAAAAAAAATATATATATATATCTATATTTTTTGTTTTGTTTTGTTTACTATTGTTTCAAACCCAGTACTCTACACTCTACCACCTTTAAATGCCAGACACGTTGGATGGTGGGAGCTTCACCCTGATTGGCTGTAGAGCAAGGCAACCTCCCTCAGACCTCTCCTGTATTTAAATTGTCTGAGTGGGAGAAAGGCAGCTAGTGAAAGAAATCTAAGCTTTGGTAACATATTTATTGTCTTAATTATTGTTTGTTGAGCTTGTGGCTGCCAAATAAAACCGTTTGAGTCATCTCTCACGCACGTGTGTCCGTTAGGCTCTGAAACCGAATGCGCTCTTATGAAGTATGGGTCTGTGTTTGTCCCTCCTTGGTTGCGCATCGCCATAACTTGACCCTTGATTGGTCCACAGACGAGTGATGTGTTGACAATTTTGCCAGTACTCATTACACAAACATGATGATTACTAACGAATGGTTTGACGGAAAGACTCAAAGGTGGTCTTGTTTTGAAGGGAATAGCCTAAGGTAAGCACTGGTATGCTTGTGTGAGAGTCACTTCTGGGCTCTTCAGGCTTCATGATGCAGCGGTTTTGTTTCATCGTCGGACTCAAACACTAAATATTTCCATGCATAAATTAAAAGAATTTTCCTTCTCCTGTAAAGTTACTATTTTGGAGATATGTCTTTTGTTGAACAGTGACAATGAGATATAAAGTTAAAGTATAGTTCTGAAACCATGGTTAGGAAGCAGTACACAAAAATATGAAATCAGATACCATTTTATGCGATCTGCAGTACCCAATAATGTTTGGACTGAGGCAGTCATATGAAGATCCTCATGTACATCTAATATAAAATTTAGCGTAAAGTCGAGAAATACTAGTTTTACAAATGTTTAGAATGTAAAAAAATTATTTCTCAGAAATTTAATTTGAACTGTCCTTACACCTCTGAGTGATTTGAGGTTATTAGAGGATTCAGGCAGTAGGAATGATAAACTGGAGAGAGTTTACTTTTTTACTACAGCTTTACTGCTGAGATATAAATATAAATATGATTTCCTGACGTATCTGTTTAGAGTAGTTAGTTTTAGAAAATGTGTTTTATACACCTTGTGGTCTCTGTGGCTTCTCACCAGATGCGCAAACAATGTGTCCTCAGTCTTCAGATTCTCTAATTTAGTTAACAGGGAATCACTATCAACCATAGTCATAGTCACAAACCATTTTCCAGTCACATATAAATTAACAATATTTGATATATTAATGTATAACACAACGTGTTAATTTGCAACTAAACTTTCTTAACTGACTGCATCCACTACCAAAATGTTACTTTTACTAGCGCCCCATACTTTGTAAAATAAACTTAGATATGTCTTTTCATTTTTGCCACAGTGAAAACAGAAATGAAAAACTATATAACACAGCTTAATTGGCCATGTGTATCAAGGCCTCAAGAGACAGCTGTGATTTTTCTCCAAGGTTCAGCTTAACCTTCTTATCTGATGAAAAGTAAATCAAGATTAGCCCATTTAAGTGTGGTCTATTAACACCAGGCAATTAGGCAGATCCCTAGCTGGAGTGGGTAATGCTACGCAGGGATTTGATTCTTCTTATCCAGAACCCCAGCAGACTCCTCCAGCTTAACATCTGTGTCACCAGCAGGGCACAGAGGGATGAGCTCCTACTGACAAACCGGATAAGTCAATCGCACAAGCTGTCCAACAGAGCTGGGGTTATAGTGTACGTCTAAGAGGCAGAGAGAGAATGGCATGCATATTTGGTATCATGTGGGCTTACAGAGCGAAGAGTCCTGTACGTGGGTTTTTTCCTCTTTGATGAAAGATCATGTCTTTCAGGGTGAATAGATGGGAAAAGAATTACAAATGGCATGAAAGAAAACAAACAACGAAACCTCTGTGCCTTTTCTTTGTTCCTCTTTAATTCTGTTAATCGTCTCAGGTAAAGATTAAGTGTTCTTGCCAATTTAATTCAACTCCAAATGATGCAACAAGGTCACTCTCACTTTCTCTCTCTCTCTCTCTCTCTCTCTCTCTCTCTCTCTCTCTCTCTCTCTGGTAGAGAGGAGAATTGAGTTGTCATGTAGCTCTAATAGGCAGCACAGGGAATCATTAGTCTAGCTCAGCTCTCTGACTGATGGGCATTTCACTCCAATCATCTGAGCGTGCTCAGACGGCCCGGCACTATTGACACGGTGTCAGAGCTGAGAGGGGATGGCTTAATCAGCCGGGACACTTTCAGCATTGATTTGACAAGCTGCCGTAATGACCTTCTTGTTTTCGTAAAGGATCACTGTTTATCTGGGCTGGCACTGATGCACTGAGCGTGCCGCATCGTCATGGAAACTATTATCACGACAGAGCCCGGCCCTGGAGGGCTCCTGTGGACAATGTCGAATGTGATTCGAGGGGGGTCGTGGTGGCCAAGGGTCTGCACTGTTGCCACGGTGATAGCTACTCCTTCACTGAGTGCCTTCTTTTCCAACCCCAAGGACCTCACAGTCCTGAGAGCTTGCTCTGGGTGATGTTCCAACCACTGCGTCCATGGAGTGCTTAAACTTTTGAATTTATGCTGTAGACAAACACGGTACTTGAATAACTTTGGAAAAGTTGTCATGTTAATAACAAATCCTGTCAGTGCTCCAAATATCGACCGCTAAAAGGTCAATATTAGACATTTCTCAGTTTCATTTGCTCTGCTGACAAACCATGTAGAAAATTGTTTTTGATTTCAGAGTTTATTGATTTGCCAAATGGCCCGTAATTGCCATACAAATATATTTCTTCTGTTCATGCAGGAAAATGCCTAAGCACTGCACCGAGGCCCTCCGCCTTTGCTCAGACATCACCACCCTGCTTGGCTTTCTCTGCTTATTTACAGTCTTGTATTTGAATAACAGCGCCTTGCTCTGTTTGTGTTTGGCCTTAATTTAGAACAAGCTCCCTGAGGTTGCTTTATGGCCCTCAGCGTGCTTTTCCCTGAGATCTTCCTGCGAGGTTATTTGCAGAAAGAGCTGGGGATGAGGGCGCTGTCAGCTGGATCAGTGTAATCAGCACCCCCCCCCCCCCCCCACTCCTGCAACTTCCCCCCACAGCCCATGTGTCAGACAGTAAATATTATTGGCATGCTGACAGGTCTGAAGCCATAGCTCGCTGTGTAAAATCGTTAATAAGCAGCATTATGGAGCCACTTCATCCCAAGGTGAGATTGTAGAGGGCTGTTTTCATCCACAATTATCAAGAGGACAGGATAAAGTGTCCATTGTGAGATGATTTGCAGGCTGAATGCTGGAGTGCTTTGTCTCAGTGATTTTGTGATTTGTACTGGCTGAGAGAGAGAGAGAGAGAGAGAGAGAGAGAGAGAGAGAGAAATTATGGTTCTTTGCTTGCAAATGCGTCTCTGAAAAAGAACATTTTAATTATTGTAATAATTGCAATAGAACCACTGAAAAATAATTTTAAGGGTATCGATCCCTTACATTATGTGGACGTTCTTTCATTTCAAACATGTTCATAATCTTCATCTCATTTATAAAAATGGTTCCTAAGGGCTGGTTTGTTTATATGAGTTGTATAATTGCATGCTGTATCAAATTAATTATCCTGGTCCAAAGTAGCTTAGTAACATGCACCCACAGAGGCATTTAACCTTTTCTAATGCATTTTTCTGATCTAGCTTCAGGTACAAAGCTCATATAAATTCACCGGTGTTAATGGTGAAGCTGTTTTAGTGGGAGAGAGTGGAGATTAAGTCTTGCTTGGTTACTTTTGGTACACATACTGCCAAGTTAAATGGCTGATCAATCAATTTCACTAAAATCGATCTGAATCAGTTCTGGCTGCGTGCACACAGAGGGAGCCACTTTATCGTAAATCAATCATTTTGAAAACATCTCACAAAGGGGCCAGTCTTTGCTAACAAGCCATCAATTTAATCCGGCTGGGTGCCACCCTTATCCAGCTACAAATCAGCAGTGCAACCAACATCTGTTCTATTTCCACCTCTCTTTATTCCAGCGTGTAGAGGGGTCAAGCTCAAACCTCCGCCTCCAGCAAAAACAACCCTCTCCTTTACACACGGACTGACAGCAATTACTAAGAAAAAAGTTAACTCTATATGCACTTCCAGATTTATAATCACCTTTCATAAAAATAAAGGAAAAAAAACAAAACAAATAAATAAATAATGATTAATATATAATTTATTACAATAAATAATTGAACTCAAACACAATTGGAATGCTTCATTTTTATGCCAATTAGTGTGTATAATGTTTTTTGTTTTTTAACCACGTGTTTTATTTCAAAATAATCTTTTTTTCTGGAATCTTTAATAATATAGAATCAGTCATTTTTAAACCTTTATATATTACATATTCACTTTCATATCGTCCTCCATTTGCATCATGGGTTCAGGTCCAGAGGTTTTTAAGGTCATATCCAAACTGCAACCATGAACTAAACTTATACTGTTCTTTTACAGAAACAAAAAAAAACAGCCTCATTGTCTCACCTGTGCTGTTCACAGTGATATGTTCCCCTCTTTATTAAGGGGCCATTAAATGTTAGGCCTCTGTTTTGCTGACAAAGAAAGCTGAAATTATGCTATTTTTTTTAATCAGTGACTTGCCACTGTTGTCCTTGGCTTGCTCACATTTTTACATTCTTTACATTTTTACATTTCATGACAAAACTTTGTCTGACTGGAATTCTGTGAAGCTGCTTTGTGACATCAGCTGTAAAAAGTGCTACACAAATAAATTTGATTTGATTTGATCAGGGTGGATATAGATGAAAAGAGCAAGAGGTTCTTATTCCTCCCCTTTTGTCACACAGAGCTCAACATTGTTACACACTTTCAAACACAGGGACAAATGTGTCCTCTTTAGTCTGGTAACAGACTGAGAAATATTATCTTCGAGGTCTCTGTTTCAGAATGGAAATCCTCTCTGTTGGGCTACATGTTGTTTATAATTACTGCCTTAGAGTGCTTCAAAATGATGATTTTCATGTGTTCATATTTCATGAACCATTTACCACTGCATGGTAAAAATTAAAAAATTGACAAGTCATCAGGCTTTAGAACACAAATACATCCATTTTAATTTGAGAAAATACAAAAAGAAACATGTACAATTTATGTACAAACTTTTTGTACAAGACAGTATATTAATCAGCAGGTTATATTTGACAGAGTCAGGTAGATCAACTCAGCACCATCAATTTCTCCATTTATCCATTAGCTAAAGAGTTCAAACGATTATATCTTCTATGACATACTCCTTTTTCCTGTAATGAATATACAGATAAATAAATTTGAATGACCTACATTAAAAAAAAAATCCAGTTTCAACTTAAGACTTAGTTCCCTCCAAACAGTTTATTCTTTACAATTCCTATTGTTTTAGTAACACCCCAATTTTACAATTATGCAAAACTGCAAGAAATATGCAAAGTGTCTGAGGTGTTTGAATGATATATGTATTTGTTAGAAAGTTTGCACTTGAACTTGATGAATTTGACTTCCGCATCATTCAGTCAGTGTTATTCCATTTGTTTCTGTGTCACTGTGTAATTTAGTTGAAATCATGCTTGATATATTTAGTACTGCGGGGCTAAGCATGTGTGAAACTATTGTCCACTTTAGATGCCACTTTTCGCTTTAGTGGGTCTTGGAGTGTTCCTCCTATACTCTCACTGCACTGCCTGGCACTAAGCTGGCATGGAGGCATGAATGGCTTGGATGTTCTCCATGTCAGCTTTAGATGCCACTCTACACCAGAGCCAGCCTTATGGTTTGAACACATGACTGAATGATGCTGCATAAGAGACATATCATGGCACTTTAAACCGTCTGATTTATAAAGCGTTTCTTTTCAATCGGATCGCCTTTTGTTTTCCTGTTGCACTGGAGAAGAAAGTCAAGCTGAAGGATGAGCAGTGTTGCTCACTTTGGGACAGACGTCAGGAGTGAAAAGAAATTTACTGGGGAAAAAATAGAAAAGAAAAAAAAGTGTTTTTTTTTTTTTTTTAATTAAGGATCCTGCTTTCAATTTTACTTTTAGGTTTGCTGTCCGAGAAAGTTTTTAAAAAAAAAAAAAAAAAGGAGAAGAACCTGTAAACAAATCAGTGTTTGTGACAGTTTCAAACAATGACTGTAGCACTGTAACAAACGACTCAAAAGCTGACAAAATGGAATGTAAACTCTGACATTAAAGAATTCACATAAAATTCTGTTCTCCTATTTAAAAAGTGCACCTACTCTGAAACCAAGGGTAGCCACCAATTCTCTCTGTACTTTCATCCAATGCTTTCACCTATTTCACCATAATTCCGTGGCTTTTCTTTGTAATGTATGGCAGGAGTTTCATTACAGGAAAACGATCTTACATAGACAAATCACCTATGAAGTAAACTAAATAAAATTGACTTTTAAATCCAATATATGGTGATTTACGATTCATTTTAGGTCAAAACTAATTTTTCAGGCTAGCAAGTATTTTATTTACAATCCAATTTTACATACATTTTACTCACATTTTTTAAAAATAAATCTACTTGCTACAAAGTGTAACATCTATGTGTTCACAATTCAAAAAATCACTTTAGGACAAAGCCTAGTTGGCTGCAGTAGGATCATACTACATCCAATAGACAGACATTAAAGCTGAGATCCTTTTTATTCAGAAAATAAAATGTGGCCTATGGTGAGCAGATTTTACACATACGTTGACACACTGCAAATTTCCCTCAGTAGATGGAATTGTAGCAATGCCTTTTTTCATTGTATGTATGTATGTATGTATATATATATATATATATATATATATATATATATATATATATATATATATATATATATATATATATACATATATATATATATATAGACACACACACACACATACACATTCTTATGGCTATTTGCTGACTGAGGATCTCAAAAGATCTCCTTGTTCCATGTGAAACACAGAGTTAATTATAGGTGTATGCACATAAGTAGACTTCAGCATGTTCCTCTTGTATCCTGAGACCTAATTTAGGTCAATATTCACCATAGCTTTATCAGTTCTACCCTCAGAATAGAAAGAACAGGTGCAAACCATTAGCACTTATCCATCCACATGCACCATTCTATGTCAATATCAGCTTATCACCATCGCTTTGAACTTGGAATTTAGCTACTGTTTACATTTAAGCACTGCATGAATTCTATAATTTTTTTTTATTACTGAGCTCAACCAATGAAATGAAACATAGTACACATTCTTAACCAATATAGCTACAAGGGTCTTTCAAAGCAGCCCATGTTTTAAATATTGAAGCACACTCCAAGGAAACCAAATGGAGAGCTGAGGTTGTATCTTTTTGACTCGGGTTGTCTTCTATAACATAAGATAGATCTTTTGCTTGTCCTTATTTTTATTTTTATTTTTTATAAAGCAATGTGATATGTTCTGTTCCCAAGGGTAAAAATGAACAAACTGAACTGGTGTGCACTGTAGGCTTGGTAAGATGTATTTAAGATAATTTTAGAAATAAAGTTTTTTGATATGTATAAAAATAAGTACAAAATGATTACGCTCATATGGATAAAAAATAAGTATGTACGTACAGTATGTATAAATCTGACAGAACATTTGAAGCCATGTTCAAAGTTCTGCTTAGTATTTGTATACTCCCCACTTAACAAGACTGGAACACATTTGTGTAGCCATTTATGTTAAGTGTACTTCATTCTACCCAGTCTAAAACCAAAAAGCAACACAAAGAATTTTCAAGATTCACATTGTTTTGGTGATAATTGGTAACTATGATTGAGCTTGCATTGTGGCTGTTGCTCTCTACATTTAAGGCATCACGGTTGGTCACAGAGAACATCCAAGCACATCTCTGCCTCTGTGCCAACAATGTGTCAGGCAGTGACTACACTCAAAAGGAGGAACCATGGATGCCCACTTTTCGCAATATGTGGCATATTAGTCTGTTCATAGCAAATGCTTTGAGTGATGTTTTCTTCACATCAGCTTTTGTTCCAGTGAGAGCAAGTGTTAAATGTGATCTGAAAGCTCAATCATAGTAGGATTATCATCAGGTGAGTGCAGTGTGTAATTCATTCATTTGATAAAAATAACAGATCAGCAGGCACAAACAAACAACCCATTCCTGTGCCTCGTTCCAAACGAACAAATTACGCAACATTTTTCCTTTTTTCCTCTCCAACCACAGCAAACCAGCAGTCAAGCATGATGGAAAGACATCAACAAAAGTAGTGCATATCCTCATAATGTATTGCCAATTTTGTAGGGCTACGTTGGGGACATACATTTGCATTATTATAGAAGTATGGCAAATACATTCCCGTATATGATAACCTGGACAGTTCGTATGGATGAAAACGAGTCCGCTTTTCCCTCTCTAGGTGTCCAGGTTTGTGCCACACAACATTGACTGAGATGAATGAGTGCCCCTCCATGCAGGACAGATGTCCATACACAACTTGACACACAAACACTATTCACACTCATTTCCCTGAACAGAGGCATTCCTGCTACACTGCTAATCCTGCCACACAGTGGATGAGACGAGAAAACAGACACTTTCCATGCGCCAGTGAGCAACCCAGAGTGACACAAATGTTTTCTTTTTCTTTTTTTTTTTTCCAAGTTATCCCACAATAACTTGATTATGTTTAGTGCAAACAGAAGCAGATGATGGTGTGTAACTCAACAAGCAGGGCTTAACTGACGCTTTCAGATGAGGCTCTTTGGGTAATGTCAGGATGAGTGACTGTGACCCTCATCCTCCATAACGCAAATCCTTCTGCACAGAGTCAGGTCACGACAGACATGAGATATTGCAAAGAATTACAGGAAGGTTTTTTTTTTCTCTCATTTTAACATAATTTCAAAAAGTGCTAAGGGGGCTGTACAATCCTTACTTGATTGTCATTATGTACATTACTATGTATACATTTATAAATTAAATCTTTTCAAAAGCATGGAAGTAACATTAAAGGTATACACATAAGAGGTCCCTTCCAGTTTCCATAATGATCGCAAACAAAACCCTTGAGCTGTGGTGCAAGGGAAGTACAGTGAACCGTCGTCATCGTAACCATCGCATCATCACCATCACTCTTTTTTTTTGTACAACTGGATGTTCCGACTCCCTCTGTGACATCAAAGGCAAGGGATTCAGCATTCATCTTCGACTTCTCTGATAGGAGGAATCAGGCTGGTAGTGGATTTGTACTGATTGACTTGATTGGCCATGTGAGTGCTCATCGGCTTGATTTGAATGTTCCTTGGGTAGGCATTTTCGGATTCATCTGTAAACCATTTCTTTTCTGGGAGACAACCAGGGGAAGATGGAAAGGACATCATTAATACAGAATGTTTGGACAGTTCTTTGCACAAAGAAATAATCATATAAACAACTCTCTCTTTTTATTCACATTCACATTCAACAGAACAGGTTTGAAATATGTTATGGCTCTCCTACTGCTAATGTTTTCTCCTTTTATGAGAGAGCAAAAAGTGTATGTAAAAATAATTCTAATAGTAAGCATTTACAGCATCTAAACACACTGAGGAACACACTGTAGAGTAAAGGAATGGGGAACATCATGCTGTGATTCTGCATTCATTATCACGGTGGGGTCAAGTCTGCTCTGAAGTTCGACATTTCATTCTCACTGTAACCCGCGCAAAATCTGGGAAATGAGACACAACGTGCCAAATTACAGACTTTAAGCCATCGTGTGGGGTGAATTTCTGTCCTCATCCCGCTCAACTTCCCACAGGCAGTGTCATTTCCTAGCACTCCGACATTTCTAACTCTGACTTCACTGTGAAAGTGTGTGTGGAGCTGGGAGTGTCAGGCAGAGAAGGCCTGCAGGCGAGAGTGTCACAGCACAGGCGTTTGATGTGAGTGGAGTTGTGCCTGCGGTGGTGCAAGGAGTCAGCCACCTCGCTATATTCCCCTGAGTTCACTACTGATACTGGCACTCATATTGCCCTGAGACATCCTCTGGCATCGCAAGAGTTAAGAGAACCAATTTCAGAGGGACTGCGCTTCTCATCATGTTTTCCTTTCTTACATTTTGATGAGACTTCTGCCAAGAGGAGAACATTTAGCTGTCAACTTCCCCTGGTCTGGATGAGCAAGTTCTGATCGAGCCAATCCACGTTTAATAACTAGAGCATTCTTGCAGCCTGTTACTGTTAAGTGTGGAGCAGCACACAGACGTCGATATTTAAAATGTAGAAGTATTTCTAAATTTTAAAAATCAGAAGTATCTATTTAAACAACATAATCATCTAAACTTGTTAAAAAAAACTGTGGTATTAAATATTTATGGTATTTTGAAAAGAATTCAGAAGTATTAAAACACTGCGAGTAAACAAGAAACTTTGTTTAAAGTCCTAAAACTTTCAAGTTAATAGAATTACAGTTTTGTGTAACTGTTTACTGAAAATTTGAAACTCAATATTGTCAAAATTCTATGGCAGCTACATGAAAAAAATATATATTTTTTTTTTTAATAGAATGATTGAGGCCTTCTGGAATTCAGTATCAGCCTGCTGTGGGAAACCCTGAAATATTACATTTCTATAATCCATCCAAACTCATCCAAACCACAAGGATGCTTCAGCTGGATGAACAATATTTAGAAATGTATTACACTAGAAACAACAGAAACGTCCTCTACCAGAATTGACTGATGCCATATTTGGTCAATTACATTTTAAAGAGAATAAAATATTTCATATATAAATGCTGTTCAACATTACTAATCACATTGTTTGAAATTAAATAAGATTTTTTACAACCCGAGTGATTATCAGCTTTTACACTTTGGCACTTGGTTACTGGTCAGTCATCACTGTCTAATTATATCACAGTCCTATCACTGAACGTCTTTCCATGCCCCCCCCCAACCCCACCTCCCACAAATAGAGTGTTAGGGGCTAAGGAGTAAACAGACTGAAGTAAAGGATAAGAGTGCAAACACAAAGAACTTCCACACAATGCAGTTTGTCTCAGATTGACAAAGAAACTAAACCAATTGCTACATACATGAAGAGGAAATCAAACAGAGAGGGCCATCCAGAGCAGCGTATCAGATGAACTCAGGGATAAAGGTAAAAGGTAGAGGATGATGATTAACCACATGCAATGCTCAGATGACCCTAAGCATGACAAAGAGTAAGGCAGCAGCAGCAGCCATTTGCTTTCTATTGGAAAGCAACAGTGAAATGTAGGCATGATTTCCTTTGAAAGTAAAATGCACATCCCCTCTCATAACAGTGCTCCACAAGGACAAAGTTATGATTCAAATTTCTCACAACAGGTGCTATATCATGCATAATCATTAACTTGCATACCTTGGCCCATTCTATTCATCCTTGTTGCACTTTAGAAAAAGAAGTGGTCTAAGTAAGTTTTACAGTTTTAAGGCAAGGAAAACACGCTTACTGACACGACCATATTTTATGTTAATGTTTTAGAAAATAAAAACATCTTAGGAAATATTAAAATCAGCTCTCTGTCATTAGTGCCTTTATTTAACTAGATTTATTTAATTAATTCAACTATTCCTCTCTCTCTCTCAAAAAAGAGAAGCTTATTATAATATCTTTATTGTTGCTATGTTTGATATATAGTTTTCCAAATTACTGTAAATACATATAATAAGTTAACTATATTTTCATTAGATATTCAAAATCCTGTACCTCCTAATTTTCCATTAGTGGAATCTTAAATACGATTTTTAAATATGCCTCAGTTTGTAATAATGAATTTTTAACTTCCTGAAATAGCTTGCAGTTGCAGGCTTCTGGTAGCATTCAAGTTTTCAATCACAGCAACTCTGTAAAGGTTTGTTGTCTATTAGCAAAGCATGTCAGGTATTTTGTTCTTCAAACAGCATCACCCACACTCCTGTATCTGCAAGGCATTTCAGAATGTTGTGAAATCTACTTTACCAGCTCTAAATCCCCAACTAGCAAATTCAAAACATACTAAAAACACTGCTAAAACAAGCAACACAGACCAAAACATGGACATGCAATTGCAGTTCAAACGCACACAAACAAGTTGGAATGAACAGTCAGGGAGGCAATGAATGGAACTGTGCAGTCTATTCCTAATCTATTACATGTGGATATAATATATATATATATATAAAAAACCTTGGCCATGGTCAGTAAAAGGCTGCCTCATAGGTCTATACCACTTAAATAAACTACATAAAAAATATTTGTATATATTTTATATACAAATATCAGTGCAAAAACACACAATCATACATTGATACTCAATACATGATACCAAAATGTACTTTTAAATACAGATACATTCTTTAAAAATATACACTACTGAGATAAAAAAACATGGCATTTGAAAAACATAAAACCAATGGTTTGATTAAAATCAAAATTACACAAGTTCCAAATTTTAATACTAGCATAAGAAAGAGACAGTAAGAGAGTGTGTGTGCACATTTTGTTACACAATCTTTCAAATATGAAATTGTTTTCAGTTTTGTCACCAATTGAGAGTGTATTTTATAAAATCTGTGGGCACTAGTTAATTAATAATTGAGATTACATACACATATGTATTGATTGTTAAAACAATGAATGGTTTACACATCTGTGGGTACAATTTAAAAATGGAGACTACAAATGTCTAAACTCTAGGCCTTTCTTTGTCTCCAAATATTTCTCCTTCATGATCTCTGGCTGGCTCTGTACTATGTTCCACCACATTTGGAAGAAGGAAAATTGTCTTAGATTTTGACCAAACCATTGCTATAACAGACTCTTTCAGTAAGCTCAAAGAAGCAAATCTCAGTAAAATCCCCCTGGCATTGTACTGGTTCATTATAATGGAACAGCCAGATGCAGTTATGGGGTGGTTCAGATAATGCGATGCACTAATGGTCCTAAACATGGGCTCAGAGCGAGGGTCACATGCAGATGACCATGGAGCAAACTCAGAAACGTAACAAGGAGGGTTAAATACAAAAAACATACACATTAGCATTTGCGGACAGCATATGCTTAATAGACAGCAGTCAACACACACACACACACACACACACAAAAACACACATACATGAACAGAAAGAATGAGAGAGAGAAAGAGAGAGATAGGACACCTAATGTAAGTGGAGAAAGGCCTATCTTACTTGTGTTTGTCTCTGGCCTCGCGGGCTTTGCTGCTGCGGTTCTGCCGGTTAGTTGCTGGGATGGAGTGGACTGATGAGCTCTTCTTACTGGACGAGTGCGAGGAATGAGAGGAGTGGCTGGCTCTGGACTGGCCTGCGTTGTGGTCAAACTGCATCAGGCAGAAGATCAGGTCTGTGGGGACCAGCTCAAACTCATAAGGAGGGTTGGTGATGACATATCTGTGGAGGAACAAAAGTTGTTCTAATGCTTGTAAAGACTTGACAATATTAGGGAATATTGTATTATTTATTTATTCATCTTCTCTAATAGCTTTATCCTAAGCAAGGTCATGAGTTTAAAGCCCACCTGGAGTCACTGGGCACAGGGCATGAACACTATGCACAGGGCAGCAGTCCATTGCAGGGCATCACACACTCACACGTGAACAAACTCACATGGCCAATCCACCTAATATTGTGTTTTTAAACTGGAAGGAAAACCTAGACGAAACCCATGCAGGCAACAGGAGAACACTCCTCACAAACAGTGACCTGAGGCAAGGATTAAAACCAGGACCCCAATTTCGTAGAGCTATGGCAGTGACACTACTGTATAGCCAACATGCTTCCCATATTGTATTATTTAAATGCTAAATTATAAAAATGGCATTTATATCTTTCTCTTGTGTAATTTTTTGAAGGATTATATCTTAGGCTTAATAAATCCTTTTTTTTTCTTTGCCTTCAATATAATTATAGGGCATTAATGGTTCAAACAAAAGCCTCCCCTTGCAGCACTGTTTAAATCCATCCATTCCTACATTTCACTTATGTGCACACTGCATGCTTAAATCATTGCACATTCAATTCAAACTGGGCCATAAGGCACTGTCTGACACTGTATGACTTACTGTTACTTGTGAGAATTGATATATGTCCATTAAAAACAGTAACTGTGACCACACTAAAGTCTGAACTTTCCCTGAATTTAATTTTTTCCAATGTTTTCATTACATTTGCTACAAGGCCAACTTCTTTGTCTATTTTGATCTAAATAATTAGTGTATAAAAACACGTTCTGCATATATTCCTTAAGTTTTTTTTTATTCTCTCTTTAAAAGTTAGACTAGCAAATAACTGTGACAGAACACTGAAAATAAACTAAAGGTTTTTACAATGAACAGGAGACTTGTTAAGGGTGATGATGTGAGTGAAAACACTCTGGACAGAAATAGTCAGGAAAAGACATCTCCGCTCACCTTTTCGTGCACTGGCTCGGTGTACTTATATGTGCATCTCTTAATCTGTAGATCCCAAAGCACAGCATGTTGTATGTTTTTAATGCCTTACAGAACAGATCCCCATAGCAACCTCCATCCTGAAACATAGGGAACCATAAAAGAAAGAGATAAAAAATTAAAATCTGGGATACTATTTGAGAAGCTTTGAGAAATGCCTCCACCACTGGAATTCTTGTCAGAAAGGCTCAGGATCTAACAGACATGACACACGACTAGTAACCCGGAAAATATTGTCTCTGTATAACCTCAACACTATTGTGACATGGGCCTAAGAAACGAATCAGCGATACACTGCTGATAATGCAGGAAAAAAAATTAAGTGTGAGAAATGGTTTGAGACAGCTTTATTCTTTTCCACCCAACTACCTCCTGTAAATATACTCTCTCTGTTGCTCTTGCGCTCTCTAGCTCTCTGGGCCTCTTCTAGTTGGGTGGTGTCTTCAGTTTGCATTAGCAGGGAGCAGAGGCGTGGGATGGGGGACCTTGTGCTGTTGGGGAAAGTGACAAAACGTGTCAGCTCCTCTTAAGCGTCCCACTTACCCCCAAGTCTGCAAAGGGTCCATCGTACAGGGCCAGCTGGGCCACCCGACACCTGTCCCTGTTAGCCAGTGTCTGTGGTGTGCTGTAACCCCCGCGCAGAGCGTTCTCTTCTGCCAGAAGAGCCTCAAGCTCCGGAGTAGCTCCTCCCGTGACCAGCGTCCGGATCAGCGTGAGGATATTATCGTTGAAGTATGTCTGAGGAGATAAAGGTGGGGAATATGGACAGGGAGCACCATTAGAGCCGTAGCGAGAAGGAAGACGCCCAGGCTTTTCCATGCCATCCTGAACCTTGTTATCTAGACCCTGAGCTGTCTCTTCACATCGCAGTCCACACCACGGGAAGAGACACAGGAATGCAATTAAGCCAGCTGTTGTTGTTGTTGTTTTTTCCCCTTTCCTCCCCACTTCCTCTTCAACATTCATTTAGTACCAGCAGCAATGCTTAACAGGAGAGCATTTCACACATGTCATTAGCAGAAAAACTCTCTAATATCAATTATAATTACTACAACTAATTACAGCTTTATGTGGCTCACAATGCAGTCAGTGGGTGAGCCCTCATGACTAGTTTTTCCATTTTTGTTATCAGTATCTAAATGTGTCAAATTAGTTTATCTTATTTTATTGTATTATTTATATCAATACATTAACACAATTATAATTCAGTTGATTACTTAAGAACACATAAGTAATGTTAATATAATTATCACATAAACTAACGTTTATTAACAAACCAACAGAAAGTTTAGATGTGATTGTGAATTAAAGACAACTTCTAATAATAAATAAGAAAAAGGAAACAACAAATTATTTCACATACAGTACCATACAGCCTGTCATTTAAGAAGAAATTAGATGATAAATTGATTCAATCATCACCAGTAGCTTCTCATCCCAGGTGTGAGGGTGGCAACTAGAAGTGCAAGTTTTAAATTAAATATTTTTTTGGTCATAATTTGCATAAAATGCAAGTCTTTTACACGTTTTCAAAATTTTATGACATGTGTGTAGTAATAAAAAGCCCCAAATATACTTGAAATCAAATCTATTAAAGCATACTTTTTTATTGAAAAGAAACAGAAGCAAAAACATTCTGAATTAGCATGTTTGCTTTAACAGATTTGATTTTAAGATATATACATATTCATGCATTCATTCATTCATTGTCTGTAACTGCTTATTCAATTCAGGGTCGCGGTGGGTCCAGAGCCTACCTGGACTCATTGGATGCAAGGCAGGAACACACCCTAGAGGGGGCACCAGTCCTTCACAGGGCGACACACACACTCACACATATGGACACTTTGGAGTCACCAATCCACCTACCAATGTGTGCTTTTGGACTGTGGGAGGAAACCAGAGCACCCGGACGAAACCCATGCGGACACAGGGAGAACACACCAAACTCCTTACAGACACCCGGAGTGGGACCCGAAGTCACAACCTCCAGGTCCCAGGAGCTGTGTGACACTACCTGCTGCGCCACCCTGCCGCCACATATATAAAATTTTATTATTTTTTAATGTACACAAATATATATATACAGCACAGTACATAGGGTATGGTTCATTTTTATACAGCGATAATAATTATTGCTGCTGGAATTGGTGTGGAGCAGCCCGCCCCTCTTATACACACAAGTGCACATGAATGCACATGCAAAAATGAGTGTGTGTGTGTGTGTGTGTGTGTGTGTGTGTGTGTGTGTGTGTGTGTGTGAGAGAGAGAGAGAGAGAGAGAGAGGGAGAGACTGCTCCAGCATATCAGAGTGGCATGAGTGGCAGAGAGAGGTGGGACTGGACCGTGTGCTGGAGTGACACCTCTCTAGGTCCCTGACAGCACCATTCAGCTGAATGATGGATGAGAGCTGTCTATTAGCCAGCTTCACCTTTGTCCAGAGTGGAACGCACTTGAAGGCTGCTTTGTTCTAACTTCACTTAAAGTGAAAGGTACTGGAATTAAGCCATCATGTGGATAAGGTGGGGTGGGGTTAGAAATGGTCGTAGGTAAGGGGGTTGGGTGGGTGGAGATGGAGAAAGAGGGAAAATTCTCTTCCTCTCCACCCAAGATGACATTGTTTTGAGATTAAAGCTTTTGGACCTCATAGGAGCCCACCTTGTGTGTCAAGACATGCCATTAAAGAGAACTCGAGCACTTACCTTGTTAAAAGATCTAATAAGCCTCTTGAAAGTTCATTTCATGACACATTATATGAGGAGTCTTGGCAACAACTTTCCTTTTGATGTCAATGCAGCTGACAGTAGTGTCTGATCAATGTGGCGTTTCATTTACGAACCTTCTGCCTACCGGTAACGCTCCAGTCCTACATCTGAGCACACCACAGCCTCAAGTTTCCTCTTTCCTATGCACTGTTTCAGTGGATTTGCTTCTACAGATCACAAGACACCTTCATGTAATTCTATATAAAACCTCATGATGGGCGAATAATGGAGCTGCAAGAAAGCTTCTGACAAGCTACTTTGTTCATTCCATCATTAAGCTACTTAACAGAGCACACACAGAAAGCTCGCTTAAAGAACAAAACACTACTCAACATCAGTTTTTAAAGTCTATTTCATTATTAATAAACTGTGAAAATAAATGCTGGTCATATCATACAAGCCATAACAATATGACCACCTCTTCGATTCTACACTTACTGTCCATTCACTCAGCTCCCCATACAGGAGCACTTTGTAGCTCCACAATTACAGACCATAGTCCATCTGTTGCTCTGTATACTCTGTTCTTCAAAAGTCAGGGACCCCACAGTACCATCACAGTTAATGTGATGTGTGGGGCTTTGGTATGAGTGGATCAGACACAGGAGTGATACTGGAGCTACAGGACAGGACAAAGGACTACAAAGTCCTACTTGAGACAATCTCTAAAACCCAATGATTTTAAGTTATGGGTACCGCTTTGAAATAAGGCTATTTATTACATAGGTATTAAATAGATATTAATTAGGTTGTAAAGACATTAAACGTAATTAATAAACATTTTAACACAGAGATAGAAAGGGCAAGAGTGACTGTGTATGAAGATTTATTCATTTCATATGTTAAGGTACACATAACATCATTAAATGTCTAAAAAGTAATTCTATTGGTAGTTAATTGATTAAACTTGGTGGTTAAACACAAACATGTTAACAAATATGTGCTGAAGCTGACAGGTTTTATGTCAACTGATAGAGAAGAATATAGCTGATTATCAAAGATTTTTAATTAACTTACAACATAAGTGATAATGATTAATAAACAGTCTATAAAGTGTGGTATTATTCTATAATATTGAACTATGCCCCACCTCTCTCACCACCCTCACCTATAATCCAGTGAAATAGTTTAGATCAATGAAAGCACTTGGAGGAGAAAAAAATTATATATATATCTATATAATGTATGAGTTTCACTTTTTGAATTGAATTGCTAAAATAAATTAACATTTTGATGATATTCTAATTTACTGAGATACACCTGTATTTGTTGTTTTTTAAAACAAATAATAGGATGTATTTTACTGTTAAGCATTGCCTTACTGCATTGCTGTGTTTTCTGTCTGATTTTTTCTGGGCTGTCTAATGTATAAAAACATCTTAGTTACCATTTTTACATGTTTGTGTAGAATTAGCTGTATGAATGCAGAGGGAGTGATGTATATGTTAGATGATCAGTGTTAACCTCACCGCGCTCATGAGTGAGTCCAGCACACTGACAGCAAAGGCTGTCCCACAGGCAAAGGGCTGGGTTAGATACAGCTCCGTATCCGGGTCATCATCATCATCTTGGTCCAGGAACTGAACATTTGAGTCATTCACTGTGACAAAGTAAAACACCATTATAATAACTGCAGAACATGCTGCTGTAATACTGAACAAAACAATTACAGTCAAGTGCTGAAAATTTGATTTGAAACAGAAAGACATGGAATTAAACTTCGGTACGTTTAATTCAGGTTCTGTTCTTCTGTAAAACTGATGTAACACTGATAGGAATATATAAACATGTTTTGTAGAGGACAGTGTGCTCAAATGTTAGATAAACCATTAAAATTAAAACAAAGAAAAACAACCATGCACTTTGGCAATCATGCAAATATAATTAAAAAATTAAAATTAATATTAAATGATAAGTATTTTGGTTGTCAACAATAAGTAATGCTAACTGCATTTCCTATTACACAATAATAAGATGAAAATGTATAAATAATTAAATGCATAATATATAAAGCATAACTGTCAATCCAGACAGACGGTCACATAATCTACATGCTTTTTTTTTTCTTTTTCAAAAGAAAGTGGACAATTTGGCCCATTTTAAAATATATGCACATGTAATTCAGCTACAACAGGGGTGAGGTTTTGAGAGTGTCTGGAGAAAATGCCCTGGAATCCAGTTTTTCATACAAATCTTTGTTTCAGCCCTTTTCACAATGTATGCTTTAGAGATTAGGACCAGCTCGAATATAAATAAATAAAAGCAAAGTGCTTAAAGGAAGGCTTTATCTTTTTTTTTATTTTATTTCTTCCCAGACTTCCTGTGAGCTGTGGAAGAGAAATGTCAGTCTTTCAGACAGGCTGCTGATGAAAAAGAGCCTGGGCTCCAGAAATGAACTGCAGGGAGATGCTATGGAAACAGCCACAAGGACAGACTAGTGTGATCAAAGACCTAGCGATGCTCTGAGAGAGGGAAGGAAAAAAAATCATAAAAAAAAGTCCAAAACAAGACAGTCAATTTCAACCAGAACCAAGAATAAAAATGTGTTCAAAGTGATGCCATGGGAGCAGGCCTCATCTGCAGCCAGAGAAATCAAGACAAGCCGATGAAGGAGGCAGAGCGTCAGTGTAGTGGAGGACAAAGGCACAGCTTACCCAGTTCTGTTATCATTTGTATGTTGGTTCCACTGTTTTTTTCCTGACTGAATGAAACCAAAGGCAGTAGTTTGCCAGGCTTAGCTAATGATGATAAAATAGCGTTGAGGGGAGATTGTTATTGAAACAAGTTCAAAGGCAAACAAAAACGAAGAGCATAAATGAGAGTAGCATGTCAACAGTGGGATTAGAAATCTAAAGGTACAGGTACAGCATCTGGAAGTGCAGAGCGAGATACCAGACATCTGTGCCTAACTGGTAAACAGAGCCTGCCTCCATGGCATGTGGGTTTTTAGGCTTTCATTGCTGTAGCGGTGAGGTATTTGAAAGGAAAAACATTCAATGGGATTAAGGCGAATTTAGGCACACCTAAAAACAGCTAAATGGTTGTTTCAGCTTCTGGTGTGATTCTCTCTATTTTGGCTACTCTAACAGCATTGAGATTAACAGTCTCAGATGTGGGTCTCTGGTAGCCCCTTTGGGGCTGTATCTGATTGCTCTGGTCTAGAGGGGCCTGCAGAATTCGAGCGAGGTGTGGGATGGTTCTTGTGTTGCAGGCACTTCCGCTGAAATGCGCTGTAATTGGGTCAGTGGAGAGTTAGAGTGGCCAGTCCCGTGTGCTTTAGTGCCCTCTGAGATCTGAAACTTTCATGAGTCCTTCTGCTCTGGGAATACAGCCACCGTCATTGTTATTAATAAATGGACCCATTTTGCGACATGCCTTTTTCCTCCTTACAAGTCTAGCTCCTATTCCTATGCATTAAAGGGACTATTGTTAAGCACATGTACTTTGACCTATTCAGCTGAATGTTACAGCAAACCATGGATGAACATCCTAGAAGACACACATCTGGTTGGGCACAACATCACTGAGACATTCAAACCCCATTTCAGGAAAATATGGGACATTTGGTAAAATGCAGTAAAAACAAGAATCTGTGCTTTGTTAAATCCTTTGAAAATATATTTTACTGAAAGTGGCAAAAGAAAAAAAAATTCAGCTTTTTTTCAGCTTTTATCAATAAGAGACAGGTCTGGACTGCAGACAGTACAATCAAGCAAACACAAACATTGTCTACGAAGTGACTCCACTGTATCACATGCAGAATGAAGCTTAGTATTGTCTTGCTGAAATAACCATGGACTCTCTGGGAAAATACTTCACACATTGGTGGCAGCATAAGTCTCTCAATATCTCAAAATATATACCTCCACACATATCCAGTTATGACAGATGTTGGTTTTGCACATATTTATGTTAACAGTCTTGTGAAAAGTCAAAATCCTTTAAAAACTTGCCTTAAGGGGCAAGATATATAAAATGTTTGATAACTCATAAAGTTTGGCACAAAGCATCGAGCTATGATCCATCTTTGCTTGCACGCACTATGGCTGCTCCTTTTATACACAATCATGATACCCTCACTTGTTACCAATTCAACTGCTTATTGTGAAATGTTTCAAAATAGTGCATGTTGAATACACATTTCCCACATTGCAATATTATTACATTCAAAATGTATTTATATTTACAAAATGCCGTAAAGTGGGTCAGACAAAACATACATTTTTGTATTTCTTTAGCTAAGTGATTCTTGTTTTTAATGCATTTTAAGAAGTGTCCCAACTTTGCAAGATGAAAAGGGGTTTGTAAAAGGCACAGATGTTACGACTGCTGGATGATAGTTTAGATTCTAATCACACCTCATTTTGACATGGTGGTGAAGTAAATGTAGTCATTACTCACCTAGTTCAGTAATGATTGGGATGTTGGAGCCAGTGGTGACAGATGCTTGTCGAACCAAGCCATGCACTGGACTGTTGTCTGGAGATGACCTGTCCATGCCAGGAGGTGTGAATCCTGAAAGACAATGGGATGGGAAATAGAGACATTTTCTCAGTATTTCTCATTATTGATTTATCCAAGCTCCACCTACAAATGACTTGTTTGTTGGAAAGTTCTTACAGAACACTGAACAAAACCCTGCTCAACTAAATGGTACCACTGTGGTAATAGTTGTTTGGGATCGCTAAATAACACTGATCTTCCAGTTTTTACAATGATATATTACTGAGACTGGAAACCAAAAAGACAAACACAGACCCCAAAAACAAAATAAAACAATAATAAATAAAATCATTTAGTCAAATATATTTCGATATTTGTAGGTAGTATTTAACACTTTTTATTAATATTAGTATAAGCAAAACTTCATCATATGATAAGAATTCACTGACGGGTTACTTTGGTGCAAGATGGTCCTGTTTATTGTTTATAGACTATGTGTTCAATTGAACAAACAGGCATTAACCTTTATATATATATATATATATATATATATATATATATATATATATATATATAAACACATGACTGAGGTTTTGAGGTTTCTGTGGACTGGGGTGAAGATGCTCTTTATATTGCAGTGAGAGGCAGACAGTGTCAAAGATGAGAAAGGATGAAAGCGCCATGATGCCAGCCTAAAACACTGCAGTGTGGATATTCAGCTTTTAGGGGTCAGCCAAGACATATTTAGCATTTGCTGCCTTCCATCAAGTCAAGGATATAAATTTTATATGTTGTTCATTTTGTTACCATAAAATTGGTGAAGTGGATCCTGAAAACCTTTTATGTGAAAACGCGATTCTAAGCCATGAAATACAAGCGGCTGTGACAGGACTATGAATTCACATGACTTGACACTTTTGCATTTCCTAAAGCTGACAAGTAAACACCTTAAATCAGTAATGCCATATGCATAATGCATCAGGCCTGTTTTGACATCCATCATTTAGTGCTGACTAGAGAAAAATGCAAGCGTATAGTTTTTTTTCCCTTTTTTTGTACAGTAGAAAATATAATGCAGGGAATAGATTCAGGTCACAAAGTTTTAAAAGGAGTGCAGATTTCAACGCACTCACGAAGCTTTTCAGCTAAGAGACGCACATGCAGGAGAAAGACACTAGTGCATTCCCTCTTTCCATGAATTTCAGATTCTGAACAAAATAATTCTATCTACTGTTGTTTACTCTGTTAAAACATCACATAAACAGTGACAGTCAGAGTCAGGCTCCTTACAGAAAATCTAAACAATGGCAAAAAGGGGTCTTTTTCGTAATGTCTGTGAAATGTGACATTCACTTTTCAGCAAGCAGACAGACGCATACAACTATAGTTAACATTTGCACTTTAGAACATGAAGCAGAAGTACAGCATAATGTCTCCTCTGGTAAACACAGACATTGCACAGCCATATCATACCTGTGCTGCTTTCCATTATGGAAACAGGTGCACGTGTGTGTTTAAATCATAAATAGTCTTTATACAATACTTTAAAATGTATGTAAAACAACAAAATTATTTTAGGACTTTGGAGACAATCAAAATCTGCTACCTTTTATTTTGTTTTTGAATAAAATGTTTGGTTACTGCTCCCTCTAAAGACTCAACTGCACCTTTAGCCTTCAGTCAATACAGAACACAGATTTCAGAAACACACAAGATTAGTAAGGTATGTATAAATAGGTTTTTTTTTTTTATAAATTCACTTTCACACAATGTCTAATATTACATGAACAGGTTAAAAAGGTCATAGGAAATATTCCATTATAATGCATTATATGCATACTGGAAATCCACTTTTAGCCCAGCATTTAGCTCTATTTTACTTTTTTCCACCCTTTATTCTTTTTTTCCTTTTACTTTGTTTATTTACCTGCTAAGATATATTTTTATGGATGCTCATGTCTTAATTTAAACTCACATTAGATAATCAGTTAGAATAAGGGCACGATTTATGACAAAAATTAATATGTTTGTCTTGTGATAATCAATTTATAATAAATCCAGGAATTCATGTTATAAATAAAAATATAAAAAAATACAGCCCCTTAAAATATATGCATTGTCCTAATCACTGCATTAATAATAGTCATAATGCTTACCATGTTTAAATACTGCTAAGAATTACAGTTCTGACACCTGGAAATATTAATGTTTAAATCAAGCACTTTCAGATTCAACATGGTCACTGTTTTGAAGATGCTGGTTATTTTATGGTGATTAAGGGGCTTTCTGCAGATGCTTTCTTTATGACTCTTTAGTTCTAAGGCTAACAGGATGTGGTGTGCCTAGTAGAACGAGATGCCCCTAGGCATTACTCGTTTTGCACTTGCCTATTTCTTTCCCCTGACAGTAGGCTCAATGATACAGTCATTTACACCTTCTTCCACAAATTCATCACCCAGCACAGAGATGCTAAAAGCTTTGACAGTGGCATAGAAAAACGATGCAGGGTGAAGGGATTTTGAGAGACAAAGACTGATCCTGCCTGTAGTGTTATTTCATCATTTTTAAATAATAATAAAAAATTACAATTCAAAGTGAGGAAAACAATAATGAGAACTATGGTGGAAGATGACAATACTGTGGATATAAATTTACATTTTAAGCTAAACTTTAAAGGAGGAAAATAAAGGACAGCGGTGAAGAGACTGTAGCTATATGTTCCATAATTTGAGAGACAAGACACTAAAGGATCTGCCCTCAGCTGTGACAATGGCAGCTGAGTTTTTATATAAACTAAAGGGGACGGATGGTTTTGTCTGGGACGCAAGTCAGAAGGGAGTTGCAGTAGTCCGTTCATGATGATATAAAACCACCATGTTGAGCATGAGACATCAAGCAATGTTATGGAGGTGGACCAAAGGCTTAAATGAAAGGAGAGAGGCAAAGAGCACACCCAGATTACAAACAGTTGCTGAAGATTTAACAGTGACATTACCAAAGCCAAGAGTAATGTCTGAAAGATAAAAGATTATGGACAAATCATAATCTCTGATATATACAAATTATGTATTTTACACATCTGCTTATCCGGTCATTCAGATAATGATAAATAGATAGTTATCAGTTCAGGATTTTGTCAGCAATGGGTGCACCTGAAACTAGCTGAATTCACTAATAATAAGGAGTGTCTACAAACACTGTATGAACTCTTTATATAGTGGTGTTAATCATCCACATTTGTTCATTTGTTTATCCTCATTTACAGGGAGAGTGCACATCAATAAATATTTCTGTAAAATTTTGCTTGTTAAGCTTATTTTCACATCTAGTCCCTGGGAATTCCTTTCACTAGAAATAGCACAAAGGGCAAGAAAAACACTTATCAATGAATTCATAAAATGTTGCTCCCTTGAAAGGCTGTTAGTGAAATAAATCTACATTATGTACAGTGTTTCTCTGTAGCTCATTAAGGCAGATGTTTAGATTAATTAATATGGGGAGCAGTAATGACACAACGTCTTCCTGTGTCTCTTTCCCAGAAACAGAATGATAAAGGTCTATTACCAGCCATGTTGGGCAAACCTGTTCAACAAGCAGTTACTACTGAGTAATAAAGAGCATTTCGGTTAGCCTCACACGTCTCTCCAGAACATTGTCATATCAAGGCTTCAGCTACATTTCTCTGCATAAAAGTGGCTCTTCAATAACAGTTGAAATCTTAATTGTTGTGGGCCAGCTTGTGTGGGCTGTGTAATTTGCGTAATGAAGAGCAGCTGAAGAAGTGGTGCTGCTGATTTGTACTGCCTGCTTAATGATGATGAATCCTGATGGGCACAAGAGGGTTACATGTTTATCTGAATGCATAAACAATCTGTTCAACTCAATTTGTCGGCAAACAAATCTGCCGCAGCTCCACTAATGGAGGCAAATAATGCACGGTCTGCAGTGTGATATTTGGGATGTTTAGCAGCGCTCTGATTAGAGCTAAAATGGTATACGCACATGTGTGCGAGCACACACACACACACACACACACACACACACACACACACACAAACACGCTCAGAAATATATCAAAGTTGGTGAAAGGAGAACTAATTACTTCAATGAAGTTCAGAATGATGAATAAAGTGTTATAAAAAGGCTGTACAATTCTAACAGACATACTGACTCCCACACTTAAATGAGTTTGTTGGTTAAAAAAATGTATTATTAACCTTTCACTAACTAAAGAAGTTCTACACTACGCTGAGGTTAATTATAGTTCAACAAGGTTCTTTCTACTCACAGGGTGTTGGGAAATATAGAAAATTATTTATTTAAAATTATTTAAAATGTATTTATTTTTTAATTATATTACATTTTAATCAGCTATGATGCACACATAATGTACTAGTACTGACAACAACAGCTTTACAGTATGTGTAATGTCCTGCACAAACTGAAATTTAAAACATCACAATAATGAATTTACCATAAAATAGCATCATATTGCACACTGTGATATCAGCAGGTTTTACAGTCTAGCAGCCTGATGCTGCAGAGGAATATTTCCTCTGCCAACACAGTCGCCTCGGGCTGTGTGCTGAAGTGTCCTAGGCCACTCTTTACCTTGGGAATTAGCCTGCAAGACCCCAATGCTGTCATCAAACTGCATAGATTTGATGTTGAGCGATGCCAAGATGCATTCCTTGTCCTGCAGTGAAGCATCGTCAATATTGTTCTGATTGGCTGACAGGATAACGCACATGTCGCAGAGGTTGATGTTGACAGCCCTTAAATCAGCTCGACTTAATGGCGTACCCTTCAGCAGAGAGCGAGAGAGAGAGAGAGAGAGAGAGAAACAAATTAAGGATTGAGCCAGGGAGGAGCTCTGGGAAATTAGTTAACAAGTATTCTTTTTTCTAAAGGCAGTGACATTCAGTTGATGTAACTATGCACTGGGGGATGTGGAGATGTTCTCTAATCTAAAGGGTAGCCTTCGCTGACGGCAGCGTTTTGGGTTCACTTTTAATATTCAGTCAAGCCAGTGATAACAAGCTATAAAGCAGGCAGCTGGGCCTGTGTTTCACACAAGCAGCATGTGCCTCCAACCTCAGAAACGCTGCACACAGAGTGCTCAGAGAAACAAGCCATTCAGCTTGCATATTATATTCCAGTTTCTACAACAATTAACTACAACCATGTAATTACACTTTACATTTTAACAGAATGGAATGTCACACTTTGAGAGAAATTTTGATGTAAAAAAATTACATGCACACACACACACACACACACACACACACACACAAACTACGCAAATAAACTTATTTAATTAAACAATTAAGACGGTTTCAGAAAAACTATTAGTTTGGAACACTATTAGTTTCTTTATGTTTCCTTTTACTTGTTTCCTGCCTTCTCAGAATGTCTAACCAAATGCTTCGGCAGTGTACTCACAGGTAAGATGGAGACTTTGGGAAAGTTGTGAAGGGTTTCCCATTCTCTCCTCAAATAATCCAGCGAGCCCACAAACACAATGTGCTTCAGCTCATGGTAATGGAAGTTACTCGCTCTTAAAGGCATCACCAAATTTCGTAGCCCCACCAAAGCAGATGTGACATCTCCAAATATACAGACCACAACATGTCCACTCAGAACAGTCATGGAGGCCTCACTCCTCGTCTGGGAAGAGAACAT
This sequence comes from Hoplias malabaricus, assembly GCF_029633855.1. NCBI lineage: Eukaryota > Metazoa > Chordata > Actinopteri > Characiformes > Erythrinidae > Hoplias > Hoplias malabaricus. The sequence continues at coordinate 16,861,289 of NC_089807.1, read as the reverse complement.
TTTGTTAGAAATACATTTAAAAAAATGGAAAGGTATCTTGCAACTGAGATACATTTCTTGGTATACAATTTCATGAGTACTTACACAGTATTTACATACCGGTATATTAAATGGCATCACATTAGTAAGTTTAAAAATGATCTATTTTAGTTTTAATGTATGCAAGGAATCAATCCCATAATGTTCATTGTTTTATTTTCACTATTCACACTTAAATCATTAAAAGGCCATGGAATGTAAAAAAAAATACCCACCAATATGACCTTCTCAATGTCTTTGGATGGACACCAGTGAAACATTCCAGTGGAGTCATATCTCTTCACATTGACATCCATATTCTCAATTTGTTCATTTCCGGGAATAAGTAGAGGATCATGCCTGAACAACAAGTAAAAATTAGAAAGAAAAAAGAAAATATAGCCAACATTGTAAATATTCATTTATAGATACAGCAGTGCAAGTTATAAAGCTAAAATGATGTAAATTAAAGTAAATTAATTATCCAAAATCAAATTTTGTTCACCAATATAAAAACCTCCTGATATTGTCACACACACACACACACACACGGCAAATGTAAATAAAATAAATATAATAATAATATAATATTCACCTGAAGCATTATTTTATATAAAACAAAATTAATTTACATACATATTTTAATAATTTTTGTGGTTTATTTATTGACTAAATTTCTCTAATAAAAATAATAATAATAATAAAAAATAAATATCTGAAATATCTCAACTAAAACCACTGATTAATTTTGTGGTTAATGCTGACAAACAAGATAAACTGTGAGAGCATGGTACACCAACTACTGCTAGACTGGAACACTAAATTTCTGGAACTGTGAGAGGAAGATAATGACTGATATCAATGGTCAAGTAATGTCAAAGCAATGAATGGTAATGAAAGTAATTAAATATTTAGCATGTTATGAACAATGCTATAGATAAACTGTAGCTGAACAGACTTTGAATGTATCTGGTATGGAAACAGAAAATGCAAAATACACTATGTTGCCAAAATTATTCGTTCGTCTGCCTTCCCATTGCGCTTGGTGATTTAAGGATTGGATGCAGCTGCTCAGCCAAGGAAACCCATTCCATGAAGTTTTCTGTGCACTGGTCCAAACCTGAAGGCCACATGAAGTTTGTAGGTCTGTAGCAATTAACTCTGGCCTACCACTTTGTGGCTGAGCTGCTGTAATTACCAATCACTTCTAATTTATTATAACAACACTGACTGTGTAATATTTAGTAGCGAGGAAATTTCACGACTGGACTGCACAGATGACATCCTATAACAGTAACATCCCGGATTTCAAAGAGCACCTGAGAGTGACCCATTCATTCACAAATGTTTGTAGAAGCAGTCTACATGCCTAGGAGCTTGGTTTTATTCACCTGTGGCTATGGAAGTGATTGGAACACCTGAATTCCATGATTTGGATGGGTGAGTGAATACTTTTAATAATATAGTGTATATAAGGACTTAACATATGCATGTAAGTACTACAAACCCCTGTTCCAGGAAAATGTTGATTTTGTTTGTTTGTTTGTTTGTTTTTAATTGTCTTGAAATTTTATTACCTGATAAAATTACAAAGAAAATAATTCCAATGTTTTGGCTGAAGAACTTGTTTGTATGTTTTAAATACCATAAATTCTGAAAAAGATGGAACAGGTCAAAATACGAGTTAAATGTTATAAGAGTTGCAAACATTCCAGTATAAGCAGGAGAATATAAAAATCTAAATATAAAAGACTTAGTATTTGTAAGAAAATATATTGAATATGGATGACATATTCCCTCAGATCAAACCCTCAGATCACATTCCATAATCTTGTCATTGAAAACACTTGTCAGTACTCTTTCAGAACAAGAATATTTATTGTGCATCTAAGCCACAAGTAATCAGTTATATTATACTGCTAGATAACATTAGCTACACTACAAATGTTCACTATAATGGAAAAAGCCGATGTCGCTGGCAGTCTCGTAGAGCAGTTAGCATGGTCTGCTAATTTGAATTAACCATGCTGGATCCACAGGGAGAGGTTTTCTTGTTAAATGTGACTGTGCTAGGTCTTGTGCAGCTTGAATGAGATGACAGCAGGGAAGGTGTAAATAGTGCACAATGAAAGCAGCTTTCTATTTTAGGTTTCATGTCAGCAATAATGCACTCTGGGTCAAATTACATGTTTAGTTTATTTTCTGTGCCTGAATAGGATATAGAACTTATGCATGCCCAAATACTGTTCATTTGTTCTATATAGTTTAGTTAGAAGACATTAATATAAATTGTGGAAAATCATTTTATAATTTGTTTTATTTTCCAGCAAAGAAATAGAACATGTGCACTAAAATGTGCAAAACAAAGCCATGTTTATTCATTTCCACCTAAAAGTTCAACAAAACATCACATGACCAGGAGTGCCAACATTCTTACGTGAACTTTATATTATAATTGTGACATTAATCAAGTTCTCTTATTCACGGAAGTGGGGTGACAGGTCCGTCACTGTTAGAATGCAGTGAACTGGGAGTGTCCGAGTGGCTGCAGTTTCTGAGCTGGCGTCAGAGTGGCTTTGCTCGTGACAGCCACATAGTGGAAGAAAGCAAGCCTGAGCAGAGAGCTGACTGAGTGGCACCAGAATGGAGCGCCAATTACTGGCTTTTACCCCGCACTGCTCCTGACGTGCTGCGCCCCACAGTAAAAGCTTTAACAGGGCCACACTTTAAATATTTTAGGAATTTGCCCAATCACATTGTGCTCTCCCCAACTGAAGGCCATTAATGTTTCAGAAAAGTGTCATGACCAAACAGACTAATCTATATCAACATGGCTAGGTTGCTGAAGCTGATCTGGAGGAACACTGACCGTGAAAGAGGTCCTGCAACTCTGCTGGTACTAACGTTAATGCTGGCACTAGTGTACATTTAGCACAGGGGAAGATAGGGATCTCCTGAAAGCACTCCCAACAGCTCAGCAGCAGCTCTGAGCAACAGAAAGATATATTTCCTGAAGGTATACAAAGAAGCAATAAAACCCCTAATTCACCAAGAGGTGCACAAATTTTGGCATTCAATTATATTTTTCATCTTGTATTTCTGTATTCTATATATAGTGTGTGTGTCTCACATGTTTGTCAAATTTTAGATTACTACATCAATTGAACACAACAGCTGTGCTTCACATTGTGTGTAAATTTCATGATGAATAGACCAGTAGAAATGCTTGGAAATGTATGTATGTGGTTGCAACATATACAAAATTCCATAATTAAATTGTATTTTATTTATTTATGTTTTATATATTATTATAATAACATAAAGAAAATTATAATATTATAATAGAAATATCAAATTATAATAAAGTATCATTATATTTAGAATTATAAAAAATATAATTATAAATTAGAATATTTTCCACTTACAGCAACAGTAGTCAGTTAATATTGATATAATTTTCCTATTTTTCCTTTGTTATATTTGTTATAAAAAAAAACTCATTCAAAACTTCTCTGTAAATATGCTCTCTCAAATGTGTCTCACAACAGCATCCTGCTACAACAGCATCCAAGTATTTACTACATCCAGGTCATTCAGACTTAGTCAGTAATACAATTCTGCATTGAATTGTAAACCTAAGAAATGTTTTCATAATAAATCTGTAAGATTAAGATACATCTTAAACAAAAATACTTGAACATAAACCTGATTACTTTACATTTATTGTGTGAAATCCATTACCTAGACTTATGTGTGCCATGTAGCATTTCTCATGTACATAGTTCATAATGTGTATTAAATTATTCTCAGGGATTCTATCATTTATAAGAGCTTTTTGGGTGAAATTCCACAAGACACATGTCAAGAGGCCATAACAATGTCAACAAAAGCCCACTGAGCAGGCCAATACAGAAGCAGAGAAGGGGTCAGAAAGCCTGCCTTTGGGGTAATAGCCTGAGGCCAGTGAGTGCATCGTCCTCTCTGCTCTGTGGCTGCAGGGGAACACGGTTTTCCTTCTCCACTCTTCCACACTGCACACTTACACATAGCTTTCATCAGTAACTCCCTCAAACTCACATTAGTCAGTGTCAAGGGCAGTTCATCACCAGCTCACTGGACTCACCAGCATACTCTTTCCTCTGTCCACCCAAAGCAAGCTATTGTCTGTAAGTGTTGTTAGACTGTAAGCGTAACAGACAGTAAAAAAAAATTGCTCTGTTACGTATCCTAACGGTAGATTAAATTAGGGTTTTAAATTAAATTAGGATCCTGTCATATTAATAACAGCAGTAATGAATGATGAGACCTTGTCTTCACAGCATTTGCATGATAAGATTACAAATTGGAGCAAATTAACATTTTTATTTTATTTAATTTTATATTTATTTTTTTAGTTTTCAGATTTGCATTATTATAAGTAGCCCATGCAAAAAAGAGAGTGTATATGCTACACTCTCAGAATAAAAGGTATGGTAGAGGTACATTATTGGCCACTAAAGGTACAAACTCTGTAAATGTACCTTTAAAGGTACAATACTGTTTAAAAATCCAGTTTTGTTCCTTAAAGGTTCATAACATTATCTTATAAATGTTAGAAGATAAATGTTTGTAATCTTTCATTATAGAACTGTGTCATATAAAAAAAAACATAATACAAGTCCTGGAGATGAAATTGAGTATATGAAATCAACACAAATTTAAATTCTATAATTATAACAAATTAAGGCAAAAATATGTTCCCTAATTAAAGGTACAATAATGTACACTTGAGGGTACCACGACAGTGACAAATTTTCTGACAGTGTATGGATATAGTTGTACAATGTTAGTAGAGCAATGTGTTCTCTTTCTCTCTATGTTTCTTCTAACTAAGTTCATTCTGTGATGTTCCTTTGAAACCCTCCCATTTTCACTCCACAATTAAATGGAGCCTGAATCCTAAAATATCACATCAAAAATGTGTCAATTAATATGCTGGCTTTGCGCACATGATATGAGGCTGTGGGCAGGTGCTAATAACAGTGAAAGCATTTAGTGCTTTTACACCCCGACTGAATATTTCATTATGTGCTGCATGTTTCACCACTCACTCTACGGACCCCTGTCACTTCAATCTCCTCTCAGTGTACTGACTGCTGCTGTGCACCTCTGCCAAGATCGCTGCATCTCACCCACTGTCAGCACAGCCTGACAGTCACCAGCACAATCCTCCGCTCCACACCACTCCCATCTAGTAAGGTGACATTACTGATTCAGCCTAAGAATCATTGCAAATGCGTTGTGACTCCCCACAATTAGATGTGTCTTGTGTCCCATCATAAACTATGTGAGAATAGTGTTAATTTTACCAAGAAGTTGTGAGGTGTGCCAAGACACCTGTTCATTGTTTAAGAACAAAGACGAAGAAGCGAAGTATGTCTTGATTTACACGAAAGAAAACAAAATGTTCCAGCTAACTTTCGATCCGTTCCCATTGAACTGTCTCTCTGTTCTTCCATCAGATCCTAAAGACATCACCCAGGGCTCAGCGCTTCCACTGAACATACAGCATAACACTGTCTCGCCTTGTAAAAAAAAGAAAAGAAAAGAGTGTTTCGGCTCAAAATTTCACTCTTAAGAAACCCATGTAGCTTTTAAATGAAGCAAGTTTACACTTGTAATTGGTATGTCCACAGCAGTGGCCTATATGTGCCTCAGTAGAGTGCGAGAGGCAGCTTATCCAAAGCAGAATCTGCCCTCTGAGCTAGGCTAGATGCTCTTTCAAAGTGTTTAGCTATTCTAGCCCATCACTTGGCAGTCACTGGCTCCCCCAATCCCTCTCCAGCAGCCTATGAAAGGAACCTCTTGCTTTGAAAATATTCTCCATCATGCAAACTGACAAAGGCATGCTTTTCAAAAACCCACAGCCAATCTGTTGATCATTATTTATTTACGACGGCCTGGAGGCGCAGAAGCCTGTAAAAACCATGCTTGATATGGTATATGCTCACTGTTTTTCCTTCCCTTGCTTGTAGAATAAAGTACCCCTAAGGCTACCTTAAATAATCACATTTCATTGTAAATAAAATTCACCTATTCACCTAAAATTCTAAGTATTTAATATATATATATATATATATATATATATATATATATATATATATATATATATATATACACACACACATACATACATACATACATACATATATATATATATATATATATATATATATACAATGCTATAAGGACAGCGGGGCAGCAGTTGAAGTAGTCCGCAGGACTGCATTGGGTAATTTGATGTTTTGCTGCAGGGCTATGACTTGAAAAGCTTACACCTAGAACAGAGGACCTGTCATCCAGTACCCAAGAGCCAGCCGAATACAGAGGCACCCTAAAGCACAGAAAACTTTGACACGGCTTTGAAGCATTTCAAAACAGGGTAAATAACTCCCAAGAATTATTATCACTCTCCGATCAAAGAGGAGATGCATACATTACACTGCAAACAGGGACCTTTAACTCGGCACAGAAAAATTGTTCCGCGCTTTAAGTTAAGAGCTGAAAACGAAACATTCTTCTAAGCAGGCACATCATTGGAAGCATGCCAGGTTTTTCCTTTTCTTTCTTTCTGTTCTGTTTTCTTTTTTCAGCTCTTTATAACCAAGAGCATATTGAACATTTTGGCTAGAACAACATACTAAAGGGTGAGATCCTCTGTGCACCTAACAGTGTTCTGTAAGTAACCATATGTGTGATTGCACATTTTTCAAGAGATTTGTAGGAGAATCAGACATGTATGGTGAGCATGCATGTGGAATACAAGTGTGTGGGTCAGTACAGAGGCTAATGTGTAGTGGTACACATTATATATGTGACAATGATAAATACATAACCACATTAACTCTATCTCCAATATCACTCCAAACCAAAATTGAGTTAATTTATGTCAAATGATTATTGTTTTACTCTTATTTGAAAGCTGAAAAACCATTAAGCTGTGTATGTATACAATGTGTGTATACACTGGGAGTTGTGTTGTCCTTCTGAATTCCCAGCTTTGCATTTTCTCTGGCTAATCTGAAATGGACAACCTTGTCTCTGTATTTTTAAAAGCCTTTGCATGAGTCTGTCTCCTGGCCACATGGGCAGAAAGCAAGCCCTTTTAAAAGTCAAAATCAATTAGCAGCATTATAATTCCTCCAGACAGGATAAAAGGAAGGTAATATTTGAATTCATTTTTGATTGCGATGATACATCTCACATATGGCCTTAAGTACCAAAAACACTACTCACTGGGGCTCCTACAATAGATGAAGAGCCTGAGGCTAAGTAACCACACGGGCATCTCTGATTGGCTGGCGCTGTCATTAGTGCCACCGCTGTTTAAGAACTACATGTGGACGAGACTGGGGGGGTGACAGCTGAGACTTTAAAGCAAGAGTATTTTTCAAACAGCTTTTCATAGCCTCTTTCATGACAGAAATATTTCAGCTCTATCATTAAGCACTGACAGGCTGACAGCTTAAACGCCCGAGCCTTAGAGGGCTCCTCTCCTCTCCCTCACTCCCTCGCTCCCTCTCCACTCCTCCTACTCCCACTATCCCACCACCATCCCTCCTGTCTCTCCACCACACTTACTCTCTCTTTTCCTTTTGAAGACTGGAGGAGAGCGTCTCAAAATCAATGTCTTACCTCATCATTTTGGGCGAACAGTTCGGTGAATTTCGCATGCCTCCGTTGCGCTGCTTCTTTTTGGGTGACAGTGTTGATGGATGCTCATCTTCGACTGCAAACACATGCAAAGAGTGTCAGACTGTGGACAGCAGGGATTGTAACGTGTGCTGGAGATGACATATTAAAGAACACAAAAGCCAACACTCAATCAATCACAGCAAAAAAGAAGTCAGAGAAGACCTCCAAAAATAGAAAGAGAACACCGTTAGTAGGGACAAAGGGTACATTTCAGGAAAAAAGCAAGAAAAGCCAGAGAGGACACTCATTAAGACTTGAACCTGATTATTACTGAACCCTTCATTCTGCTCCATTTGTAAAAGTAGGTGTCAGGGTATGTGCATGTGTGTGTACGTGTGGGCATGTATGGACCTATAACAGTCTGCATCAGTACTCTATCATCAGAATCTTCTCTACATCTCTGTAATTGTATGGAGGACATGGGCTGGATCAATGACAGAGAGTGAGAAAAGAAGCAAGGCAAAAAATACAATTTGCATTATGTTTTCAAATGGATTGCTATACAGCAAAATCAATCCACGTCATTACAGCTCAACGTGATGAGTGGGGGCTGTTCTGCGTATATATCATCCATGCCACAAGCACTCAACAAGCATGGATCAAGCTCAGAGAGCTCACCCATCTCATGCTGAAACTCCACTCCAGCAGGAAATTACTGAGGGGACTTATAAAATTCACAAGCACCCCTGCTACTGAACACACCATCCATAAGAGTGGGGCTGCCTGAAGGTCAACATCAGCCCCTGGTACCTGGAGGGATGTTACAGGCTTAAAAGTAAGAGGATGCATTTCCAAAACAGAACTCAAACTTTGGCTTTCTATACCGGCTACAGCATGTTCACAGCAATGAGTACAAATATTATTCATTAGCATCGTCTTCATACTGAACACTAATATTTATCCCACTCTATTTGAGCAGTTCTTATTGTAAACTAATGTATTTTTGAATGAGTGATGAATTCTTCCCAGTGTTGTACAATGTGTATTTAAGCTATGAGAGCAGACAGAAAACATGTTAGAACATTATTAAGGGCAGTGCTTATAAGCCTGTATGAGACCTACATAAGCCTTTCAGGACAACTGACAAATTTACAAAAATTTATTTTTTTTTTAGAAAATAATTAAAAAGAAAAATATCAGGTCTCTGACATTTTCTGAGGTAAAATGACATCAAAAGCATTTTGTCATGAATGGCATATGTACAAGTCACGCATCATTACAAATGCCACCCTTCAGTAATGTTATAACAAAAATGTTTAAGTGTTATTCATTGATATAACTAATTTTCAAAACAAAACTTACAAAAAAAAACCAAACTTCAGTTAAAGTTCACAACCACAGCAACAAAATTAGTGAACCAAATGACTACACTGCAAGGCGTGCCATCATCTAATTGCAGTAATGAAAAAGGACAAATTAAAAATGCTCTGTGTAGGTATATACCAAATGCCACTGTTTGACATTTGCAACTGCACAATGGCCATAGCAATGTGAAACACTAATCAACTTTCAAAATATCACTTCTGGTAAGCCGCCATGGCACAACATTTTGTTTCCCTATTATGGGTGAGGAGTGATTGGCCAGGCTAAGCTTGGGCCACACTGCTGCCCTTGCTCCTCCAAATTAGGCTGCAGAGATTTACGAGCTACAGTAGTGCCCTTCAGGAAGAGGCTTAACAATGAAATAACGCTACCTGCAGCACGGCTGCTTCAGCAAGTCCCTGCTTGTTCCAAATTACATTAGGGCACTTTTACAACTTCAATCAAAACAGGATCAGTCTGGCAAAGTGTGACTGCTGTTCCAGACCACGGGCATCAGTTGCTGCTGCTCTGTTTTGTATCAGTGATCAAGACAATTTGACCAGACACCTGTCTGCACTTGCTGTGGCACGCAGGAGACTGATGCAACTTTATTATTTTTTAAATATGTGATTTACTCTCTGCCCAAAGATTGGGGAACAGTTCCTCCAGTCCACGTCTTGCCTTCACTTCACAAACTCTTTGTGTGTAACTTAATCTGAACACGTCCACAAAACTATATCCTGTCCTTTGGATAGTTTTGGCAACTGCTGCTATAAAGCACTACCACAAACACAGTTACACACGCAGTGCTGGGAAGGTGGGGGCCAGTTTGTTACAAGTAGGGCTGTCACAGCCTATATTAGTAGTGAAATGAATATTTTAATTGTTATTGGTGACAGAGTTTAAAGACAAGCCCAGTTTAGCTAAATTACTAAATGTTTTGATTGTATAAAAGTTCAAATAGTCTCTTAATCTCTAAACTTACAAAAAATATAAAATGGCTTTGTCCATCAAGCACCAAAATGGGAGCAGCTGAAAACGTTTAAATGTGCTTTATAAATCTGGCGAATTGCTAGCTAATTAATTTTGGGGAAGGGGGGCAGAATACAGTTGAACAGAATAATAGTGACAGCCCTAATTTTCAAGCTGTGTTACAAGCATGCAGCCATGCCTGTAGGGTGGAAGGTGGTGACTTGGGGCTGATGCAGGCTGCTAGGGGGCCACCTACAGGGTGTGGGGAAGCACGTGGAGGAGAGTGTGGAGGACAGTGTGGAGGTCAGTGCTGAGGAGCTGGGGTTGTAGCGGTATTTTCCCGGCAGGCTGCGAGCTCTGTTCAGGCCGGACAGGCTGAGGCGTCGGCGTGAGGGTGGGACTGGAGGGAGGAGGCTTCCTTTACGGTTATTAACCAGAGGCACGGAGGCCACCCCAGAAAGCTCCAGCACACACCGCGGACTGCTGCCCTGAGCACTCGGCTGTGTGCTCGGGACAGTCAGACTGCTGGCCACTTCAATTTTGCGATTTTGTAAAGTGGGTTTAACTTCCTCCCTTACTGTCAAATAATGAAACATAAGAACAGTGAGGATGGGTTCCTACTCCAGAATACACACACAGCACACACACACACACAAAATCACATACACAAGAAATAAAAGAAAAATAAATGTATATTAGTATTAGTATATTAGTATTATCCTTAGCATTATACAGTAATAATATTAGTAAATATTTAACATAAATCTGGAAAGCAATGTGTTCTTTAAATAACATTAAATTCAACTGTACTCAACTGACATGCAAAGTCATGCCATTATTGCTGTAGGAGCAAGATAAAATATATAATATTATTAAAACATTATATCATCCATTATTAATCGCCATATGGCTTGAAAATCTAACAATAAATATTTTAAGTATGAAAATAAAAGTTAATGTAATTTCCTTTGCTCGACCATTTATTTTCCTCTTTGAATAATATTTAAGCTTGAAGAGATGCAGTTTTGTGCCATAAAGGTTGACATCACATTTCTAAATAATTGACGATGACACCTTGGTTTTATTAAATACCTCTTAACCACTTGGCATGCACTTAAAATGAAATGTTCAATATGACATTTGCTTTGCCATTGCTACTAAGCATGAATTAATTAAAAGCACTTTTTCTCCCTCTCACTCGACCACATAGCAGAACAAAGCGCTGCACAGTAGACATGATAACAGTCTGAGTGAATCAGCGCAGACAGCAGGTAGAATGTACAGTGTTTCTACTGTGGAATTCGTAATTGAACTAGTTTTACATTCTTAATGAGTTCAACAGCTTTACAGAATTACAGAACCCACAGATGCGAAAATAGTTCATCTGCCCTGCACAGGAATAAAACAGTGTATCCTTTAAATTTGCATATCTGTATAAAACCTGCCAAACGCTAGAAAGGCTGTATTCTGGTGAAACTCCGTTTCTATTAGAATAAGCAAGGTACAAAGGTTATGAGAACTGGTTCACACTGGGACTTATCAAACACAGCAGCTGCCACCAGAATCCAGAGACTACAACCTAATGGCATCTATGCGAAAGGCAAGAGGTTAACCAATATGTGGTGTAAGTGGAAAAGCAGTTTCCGTCTGCTCCCCAAACCTAGCTCTGAGCAATAAATAGATGGTTATTTCTGCCGTCAGCTGCCGCATAGATTTAAAGGCCGCCACAGATAACTCCTGGATTCATCTGGCCCCTGTCAAACACACGCAGCCTTACACAGAGGATATGCGCCATGGCACTTTCACTGTGGATTTACAATAATCCAGACGGCAACTGTCCCTTCCTGAAATGCAAATGCTGTGATGAAGCCTGATTGCAAAACTCTTATTAAGGCTGCGCTAAACCGTGGGATATCTAAATATGGCTCGACCCAAATTAATATAGTCACATATCATTTTGAATATGTGCATTACTGTTATTAATAATATTGTAATTAGTGTTACATGCAATTAACACATTTTCAAAAATGTAAAAGTAGTAAAATACATAAGCATAGAGAATACATAGAGCACTACCGCATCCAACTCAAGCAGTACTTGCTAAACATTCTGAGCAATCGATAATAAGAAAAATGCAGATAATTTTATGAAAAAAAATTTCATCTTAAATATAAATTTCATTTATTTTGGTTTTTCCAATGTACATCAAGGGCACGCTTTGTTTGAGAGGGAGAGATTTTGCATATTTGTATAGGGTTTTGAACAAGCCTTTTTCAGGTGTCCTGTTTTTACTGGAGTAATGACGCCATCTGCTGCTAAGTTCAGCGCAATACAAGCACAAAACTGAAACTGAACATGTGCGCTTTTTATGAGCTTCAGAACATTACTAGCTTTTAAATCATCTCTCACAAGGATATAGTGCTCTTTATCCAGCATCTGGGTTTCGTGTGGGTTTCCTCCATCAGCACCTGACCTTTCCCCCGCACATGTTTTAAAGTAACAGAGCTGAGAGCCATTTGGATGCATCTGAATACAGTCCAGCGCTGAACTGTCATCACAGCCTCCTATCAATCTCCAGTCGTCTACTGAGAGCTAAAGATGGCAGCTTTGTAGCTTTATACTTCAGGGGGCAAAATCACAAAAAGTACAAAAGCATAGCAGACAGGTTACATGAGGAGAGCTAGATGAGTGGAACAGAGGAGGAGGAGGAGGAATGTGGAAAACAGAGGAGCAGACTTACGTGATCTGACATATCCGTTATACTTATATTTGGCTGAAGAGGGTGCAGAGACAAATGAGAGGTTACAAACAGGGACAGACGGAGGGAAGGGAGGAGGAAGAGAAAGAGAGAAAGAAAGAGAATGAAGGTGAGAAACAGTACACAGACACAGAGAGCACAGATCAGATGAAAATAAGGCTTTTAAGGTTTAAATGAAGTAGCATTTAAACTGAATTGAAAAGAACGAGCAATGGTGAAACCAAGATGCCCATATTGATAATGATGATGCTTACAATGGTAAAAATGTAAAGGAACAAAAGAGAAAGAGATGAGAAATGAATGAAGATTAAATTTGACCAGTGTTTTCTTTCTGACAGCAAGCAGTACATTTTGGAGAATCAAATTTCACACTCTTGCACCACATACTGTTACTAACCCCATATCCCCAGGGTTCAACAATATTGCCCGCATGCCCCGAGGCAAGTAAAACATGATGTTTGGTCAAGAGCACAATCATGGCTCTTGCTGGGCAAGTTCATGTATGGGTGTGGTGCAAAATAATTTGAATAACATAACAGGCAACTAATTCAGTTAACAACATTGTTCAATGAGAAATGTTGTCAGAGTGAAATGTAAATGTGCAGGAAAATGTTAGCATACAGTGAAAACTAAGTAAAAGAACTACACCTTTTAGAAAAGTGTCACAGCAACTTTTTACATTTTACGTATAGCAGTGAGAAAAGCGTTGAGACCGTCTGGACCACTGGTCATATGCATACCATGAATGAACACTGAAGCCAATTCCAAGTTACCTAAGTTAGCTACAACAGCACAATTAGTTATCATACAACAAAGATCTATAACTGAAAGAGCAAAAGACCTTTTGATCAAAAATATATTTAAATTTTAAGTCAAGGTGAATTTGCTTATTTAACAAAAGAAAAATAAGTCAAATGAAACTATTCTGATATGTCTAATGTGTGCTTAGTTTTATTTGAAAGATTTGCTCAGGACTGTCGAAATATGGTTCAGAATTTATTTACAGTCCCTTCCTCATCAAACAAGTTTGAGGAAAAATGTAACGTGGAATCCTATAGACAAGCACTGCCCAAAGTGTGGCCTGCATCATAAAATTTCACAAACATTTTAAACTCAAAATATGCTCTGTAGTTAAGTACAATTTTAAAACACTATTTTTTCTATAAAAACAGAATTTATGGCCATGGTTTGGCACTTCCTAGGGGAAAAAAAAGTTAGGTCCACCTTCTATAGACCCCACTAACCTTATACAAATCCTCAAAACAGCATTTAGGTGTAATGTCTAGTTATATAAAGCAAAAATAGCCCTGATTGTCCAATACTCCCCACACCACAGATCTCCAAGAGAAAAGGAAGGAGGAAAAAAGAGGTAAACACTTAAGCGAAAAGCATATTTGATAAATGAATACTGATTTCACTCTTTTCTAATTCGTATAAAATTTACTCTGTAAGGATGATGACCATGTGATCCAGTGAACCATATTACACCCAGCATGTAGCTGACAGTGGACTTTTATTTGCTGCCAGCAGGGACTGAATTTTTCTTGCGCCTCATCATTAATGAATTATGAAGGATCATATGTGTCTGTAATGTACTTTCATATAACCTGCCATGACAATAAATATTATGATAAGTAACAAAAATTTAAAGCCTTAATGCAAATTTTGTTTCTTTAAACTAATGAATATCAACTATATATATTTAAAGAATACAGTTTAGACTGTCAATCAAAGTGGCAGCACATTATTTACAGCCAGTAAAAGGAATTTTGAGGTCACATCTATGATATGAAATTTTGATCTGAACTCTTACTACTGGATCAATAAAAAAAAATAAATGAGTTGATATTTCACATGGCAAACTTAACATTACTATTGACCTCATAGTACTTGATGCACCCTTCAGTTATTAACTGTAGCATGTATATAACTGACATTTTGATTCAAATGTTTGTAGTTTTTAAAGCTGGCCTACGAATACTGTGGCCAAAACAATATACTTATCATCACCAGCAGATGCTCATCTAGAAGTGTTATTGGTGTAGAAGCTCACAGCACAGATCAAAGATGATTGTGATTGGTTAGACTCCTCCTTTATCGTTGCAACCTTCTGTGTTAGTATCAGGCCAGTGCCATTAGTAGAACATTGTAATGAAGATTAAAACAAATTCATCACGCAGATCTACTAGTTACAGGATGATTCAACAGTGTTTAAAGAGTGAAAACTACACTGATGCTTGATGACTCACTGTGATATAGGTAGGTAAACACAGTGCTGAGCACCTCACAGTCGCCTGCGCTGTGCCCTGCTGTGCTCTGTATCCAGAACCAGCTCCTGCTTTAGAGACGTAGTATCTGACGGAGTAAAGGTCATGGTGCAGGCCCAGGGCAGGGCCATGACTCAAGAGCTCAGGCAGGGGCCCACGCCAGCCCTGGCATCTGTCGCCTGTGATCTGAGGGTGCAGGACGAGCAAGCAGCCGCTGTGGCTAGCATCTGTCCCGAGCGGGCGGAGGGGGGTGGCGGTAGGACCATGCTCCTGCCTGCTGGTAAGGAACTGTCAGGCCGAGTTTGCTGACGCACCAGCAGCGCTGGGGAAAATGAAAATGCAAACATAATTTCCGTGTCAGGCCGCATAAGGGCCGGCTCAGCTGAGGTCGGCCCTGCAAGGAGCGGACAGAAGAATCCACTCTTCAGGGCCGCCCCACCCAGCCCTGCCCCGGCTTCCCAAACAGCTGGCTGTGGGTGGGTTGGGGGGCATAGAAAGAAAAAAAACATATGCCCCCAAGAGCAGAAAAGAAGCCCCTGACCGCTGCCTGCCTCTTCTTTCCCCAAGAATGGCTACTGTTGTTTACAAAACAGCAATGGTCCCCATTCCTGAAGCTCTCTTATGTCCAAAACAGGAATTAATGCCCTCTGAGATGTGGAGCGCATTTTAGACTCCTTAAATCTGCCGTAATGAGAGGATACGTCTCGGCAGGTAGAGCAGAGGGACCGTAATTGTCACCGTAACTTACAGCTGCAGCGGCTAAGCCACTAGCAGCGTGCGCGTGCCTCCTGCGGTTTGCGCTGTTCACTGGTATCAAACACCTCTTAATGGTGTGCTGAGCTCTGCAGCTGTAATGACGGCTAGACCATTCCCAGTTCCCTGTCAAATGCTCTTTGGGCTCTGGCTGCAGTGAATGGTAAAAGAGATGCAGTTGTTTACCTCTCATGCATCTCATTTTCATACTAATAATTCTTTATCTGGTTCTGGCATGGAAAAACATTAGCATCTAGATGGAATGTGTGAAACAATGTAAGGAGCAGCAGGGCAGATTGGAGAAGGCTCTAAAGATGCAACGCTGCCTGTCTAGGACAGAGCAACTTTAGTGCCGTGCGCTTCACACATTGCACAGAATTACTGCAATGGGGGAAAAAAAAGGATGTACTAAGACAGAAAAAGGATTTCCTGAAATCCAACAAGGGATGATGGGGCGAGGGGAGATCAGTAACAATGTAATGGCCAGTAATTGGTATCCAGGGATATCACCCCCGACCAAAACACAAGACACAAAGCCAAACTCATCATAGCGTGTTTGACACTAATCTAACAGGATGTGGAGAGCGGTCGGAGAGCGGTGCAAAGGAAATGTGATTGTCTGAACTGACCCCTGCTTTGATAAGCAGCCTATGCTACTGCCAGGACTAACTGGCAGACACTTGAGTATTTCACATCTGCTGGGGCTTAATGAGGAGGCTTCTGAACAGCACTGTGTGCTGCGCACAGCTAACTGTGTCCGTCATCTGACTCCTTCCAACAGACCCAATCACTGCTGTCTCAATTGAGTTTCTGCCATTGGATCTCCTTTTAACTTTTACATTGAGCTAGACAGTCCCACTGTGGAATACAAGGCATTAAATAAAGGACATTGACTTTTCCCTTCTCCTGGTGTTGGCGAAGAGTAAAGCATTGAGTGGGGAGTGGATCTGATCCCTTGGAAGAGCAAAGTGTACTCTGTTTTCCTGCTTGATTGTGGACTTCGTTAAAGGGAAATCTTAGAGGGGATTTTTTTTATTATTATTTCAGCTTGTGGAAACGGTAAAGGCATAATGGCCTATGGTTATTAGATGACTGTCCAAGAATAGGAGCACAGAGACATTTCAGTGTGTACATACTCTTCAACTAAGCTCTTTATGACTATTCACCATGAGTAAAGATTCTTTGAAAAAAATATGAGGTGATATATGGAGAAAAACAAAATCATGGCATTGTGAGTTTTCTCTTACTGAGTAAATGAAATGTAGGGATAATCAGCTAAGACATGGTTATAAAATGTACAAATGGAGATTATATTAGAACATCACTCAATGAACAAATTATCAGCAGGATCTTTACAAATGGACAGAGATCTACATACTGGATAACATTCCTATCAGTGTCCCCAAAGATATGACTTCAATATGTATAAGAAAATACATTCTTATAAAGAAATGATCCCAGGTCTTTGTTGCTGCTTTGTAGGGGGAAAAAGTTAAAGACATTGTATTGTCCTCAACCTGAAGAACCATCAAAAACCATTAAACATCACAGTCACATCATCAATATCAACAAATAATACATTTCATGGCAAATATCTATCAATCTTTTATTAATGAAAAACGGAACATACCTTTATTGAACAAATACCATTTAAACCTACTTTGTAGTTGTTAACATCAAACAGTGAACCGTGTCAGCACCAGCAATGCACAGGTGCTCCACTAAAAAAAAACATAGCATGCGCCAACACAGTCCTACCACCTAGTGCGGCACCACCACAGAGAAGCCACAACACTACCACTACCACCAGACCACTTTACAGAAAATTATACTCATCAGTATACCACCACACCCAGCAAAACACACCAACAACAAAGCCACGCATAGGGAAACAATGTAGGCACAGAACTGGAAAAAATCAAATAAAAAAATGAACAAAAATAACAAAAAACAAAACCAAAAAAACAAAACAAAAGCACAGCACATGGAGGACATCACAAACACAATTCACAGACGTGAAAGAACAGTGTGGTTTGGCGATCAAACTTACAGGCACGTAAACTGGTTGAGCAATCATGAACAGAGACAGAAGAAAGTGGGAAGGCCCTCTGAAGGCTGTCCATGTTACTATGTACACTGCCTGACATGCACGAGCAGTCGCGCTCAGAGCGCCCGCAATCAAAACAACATGCCAGTTTCATTCGCTTGTAGACGGACATCTTGGCTACAGTCATGTATTGGATGAGAGGAGAGGAGAAGCAGCAGGTTAATGGCAAGGAAAAAAAAAAGAGTTCATCAACCAGGGATGTCTGAAGGTAACTTTTTTTTTGTTTGTTTTTTTTTAATAAATAAAGGAACAGAAAGTGAAGCCTTAGAAGCAAGCTCTCACAGGCTTGACCCATCTGTGGGAGATGAACATAGATCTCCTGCTCAGTCAGCTACTGCATGTGAAACTCCACATTTCAGACGTGGTGAAAAAAGATTTAGAGAGGCCAAATTCACTACAAGACTTGGAGATTTCTGACAGACAACTTATTTATTGCTTTTTTTAGCAGGAAACAGACATCTCACCAGGGTCAAGCTGTGCCCTAAGGCTGATTATGTCATAAAAGGTCAAGAGGTCAGAAATGACAGTAGGATCAGTGGGGTAAGGGGCAGAGGGTTCTCAGGCAGAGAGGGATGGGTGAATGCTTTCGGCAGCAAAATTTGCTACATCAACAGTATCCTCTAAAGGAGAGGATCACATACCTGTATCCCATCATGCAGCAGCAGGGCCCTGTCAGTTGCATCACACTACAGCCTCTACTAAGGGGCATCAGGCATCAGGCTCTTTCTTGGACCCTAAAGCCACCCCCCCACACACACACACACCCCACCCCGCCCTAAGTGGACTGAGCAGGAGATTTGGGCAAAATTTCATGAAGAAGTGATAAGGTATGGAAATGCTGTTGCATTAAACACGGCACATTGGTGGAACAGCCACTGATTAAAAGGATTAAAAGATGAAGCGTAAAATTATTGTTTTTTTTTCTATTGTTTTTTTCCATCAATGAGATGGTGGGTTCATGTAAAAACATAAATCTTCTTGTTATGATAATTTCCCAACCTGCTTTAGAATTAAACTGTCTTGACTACTGTGTCTAGCAATTCAAATTTAAAAATATAAAATGCATTCATTTCCTGGACACACAAATCCAAAACATGTTTTGTGGCTTAGTTTTTATATAAGGACCATATTATTTGGGAAATAAATGGTGTATTTTGAAACATATGTAAATAATTGTACCTATTACATGAAATTGAGGGGCCTTTTTGAAATTATTCTGTAATAATGTGTGTAATAACATTTGCATACTAAACCAAGTGTCTATATTTAAAAATATATAATAAATAAATAAATAAATAAATAAATAAATAATTCATGTGGGAATCTATATGGGAGAGTACGTATATGTACACCTTGGGGGAGTGTTGGTGAGAGGCTACAACAGTATTTGTTAACTGTTATCCGGGCTACATATAAAAAGTAAAAAAATAAATAAAGAAAAAATAAACAAACAGTCCCTGGTACTCTTTCTCCTGGTGCTGCCATTTCAGTAGACCATAATCAAGTCTGGCACCCGGTCTACAGGGAAAATCCTGCTTTTCTGACTTCCATCTGAGGACATGAGCCTAAATTAAGAGGCCAATTTCAGTAATATGTCAGTGAGAGAATAGGGTATGTTAGCCTCAGGGACTGTTTTTTTCCCCATCGGATCATGCATAAGAGCAGAAATTAGGGATCATAAGCATGCAGAGAGAGGTGGCTGCAGTCTCAGCACTGCATTGGAGGCTAGTCAACTGTTTGCAGGACAGAAACAGTTCAAGGCAGTGCCCTGTCGTGCAGCAGTGGGGCTGAGACTTCAATGTCATGCTGAAATCTGTCACTTCAGAGATTTGAGGTTGACATTCATCAAAGCATACATCATGTGGATATGTTAGTCAGAGAGAGACATGGAGAGAGGAGGAGGACACACAAGACAACATGACGATGTGAGTGACTTAACGCAGTTACACACAGACCCTAACTGAAGCCTCTAAAATGCCAGAACCAAATTTAGCAAGAATGCTGCCAGCATTCATGTCTGATAACAACTACCCTTCAAAGATTTAATAAGATTCACACACTACAAAACCAAGAACACCAAATAACATACATGTATGATCGGAGAGGGGCACTACCTGGAATTATTAATGCGGTAACAGAGCCATTTGTATAACACACAAATGTAAAGGCAATAAATACCACCAAATTATATACTACATATTACACCTACAGTATATACTATATAAGTAAATGACTTCAAATCACCAAAGCACAGGTAGCACATGTCTTCAAATAAAGAAGACAACTAAGGGAGTGTTTAAAAAAAGTGAGGAAACAAAACAACATTCTACAGGGAGACTTATAAAAGAAAGGCAAGTGACAAGTGAGAAAAATTCTTCGATTCACACCAAACTAACCCTCCTGCTGACAGCATTCTTGCTAAATAGGTTCAGGAAGACCTTAATGCTCCATTTCTACTCTTAGCTCATCTAAAGAGCTATTCCGCCATCTAGAGGCCACTTACTGTACACCAGCTAGGCAAACCGTAATCCACCACGACACCGATAAGGAGAGGTATTCTTATCACTGGCAGTGAGTAAAAAAGGGCCCACATAAGGAACAGAATTGAAATGCAGAGCTGGATCATTTCAATTCGCAGAGTAAGGATGAGAGCTATGTGTTGCAGAGAAGCTGGCCAGGGCCTGGGCAGTGGGGCCGGAGGGACTGTGAAAGCAAGGGGAACCACATTGTTTTGATTGTGTTTTGGAGACAATGCTCGTTAAGTCTAAGAATCTGAAAAACTTCCCACAGGACACTTTCCGCTTTCTGAAAACACAGCATCTTGCAAAAAACTGCCTCTGACTGTGAGGGGGATGGACAGAGATGGATTTTTTCCTTCCTCTGGGCTCTTATATGTCCATGAATAGTGTTACCAGTATCAATCTGCTTGACATTTTGGATTGTCACCACATTCATTTCGGGTGTGGTTTTTGTAGTGGGGCTGGGACACCAGGGATTTGGGACGAATTTAGACTGAGAATATGATATGCTATAAAGTCCAATGGGTGTTGACTTGATTCTAAAGTTTTCAACTGACCCATCCATGCTCTTACCACAAATGTGTTCTTTCATAATTTTGCTAAGTTAATGCAGCTTTACAGAACATAGGCAAAAGTTTCTTCAAGTTTAATGAAAAATTCTAAATCAAAACACTTTATTTATGAATTTGTCAAAACACCTTATGGTGCTTTTCCATCTGCTTTTCAGATTGATGCAACTCAACTTGGCACTTGCTTTTTTCTGGTTGTTTTTCCACTAGCACAGCTCCCCAAAAAAATGAAGCCAGTGATGTCGCAAAGCCCTGCATCTAACGGTAATTGTGGACTTTGAAAACCACAACGGCACTGGTCTCTAATCAGCACTGTAACATTTAGTACCCACTCAGCTCGCTTCGTACCAGGTGCAAGCAGGGACTAAAAAAGTACCCGGTTCCAGGGATTAGATCCCAGATTTGGCTAGCGGAAAGCAAAACAGCCAAGCCAAGTTAAGTCAGTTTCATGCCGTAGAAAAATTATTTGAGATAGTCTTTTTAATGACATATGAAGTTTATTCATGTACTAAATGTACATCGGTAAATAAACTACAACACCACAATTCTAATAATGTAGAAATTCAATAATTAACATATTATACCATTATTAAGCGTGATTAAATGTTTTCATTAGCCTGAATGGGTTTTGCCAGTGTTTTTATAAAGTTTGTCCAATGACCTGAAGAAAGAAGCAATACATTTATGGGGTGGAGCATGGAATACTTAGTTGTTTAATGTGTCCATGAGTTTTTTGTTTTGCTTTCAATAAAACTAAAGGACTCATTGTTCATTTGGAGGAAAGCACAGGGTCTGGGATGTGCTCTGGAAAGTGGTGGGGACTGTCTCTGGACTGTAGTCTGCTGAATTACTGTCTGGGCTCAGGACAGTGTCAAGATGAGAGGCGTGGGGAGGATGCAGCAGCTAGACTGTAACATGCAACATAGATATATATATATATATATACTATCAGAGAGAGAGAGCGAGAGAAAGAGGGAGAGAGAGAGAGAGAGAGTGAGAGAAAGAGAGAGAGAGAGAGAGAGAGAGAGAGAGACAGACAGTTACACTGCACTCTGGGCCACAGGAAACCCGTTTTTACTCACAATGTATCACTACCAGTGAGGGGTTTAAATAAAGAGGCATATTCCAGGGCAGCAAGGAAAGAAATACATCAAAAAGTCTGTCAATGGTTATAAAAGAAAATGAAAAAGGAAAAAAGAACACAAACTTCCATTACACAATGGGAAATGTCATGGATCTTTCAGTGAGGAAGATTTAAAAGTGCCTTTTTGGAACTGAAAACATTAGTAAATTGAAAAAAAAAAATGCAACAAAAAAAACCCCAAAACAAATTAAGTAGCTTGGTCAGAGTGTAGTACCTGCCTTATTCAGTTTCTAGCCACCAATATCAGGCCCTATTTTAGGATGATTGAAAAACAAAAGACCCAAATACTCAGTGTTTTTAAACCCTATTTGGAAATTTAGAGGCTTCATTGTTATCCTTGTCCTGTTTTGCTGAATTATTCATCCTGTGGCTAACTGGTTGGGACAAGTGCTTATGTAGGTCAGGTAATAATGTATTATTCTAACATTTATGTTAATGCTTCCTTTGTTTAAGCATAAATATCCTTTCATGCAAATATATTTAACTGGCCACACTTGGGTTTCTAAACTGAGATGTCACTATGTGATCATCATTAATAAGCTAAGTGGAATTAATTTAATGAAATACCTGCAAAGTTGCATACCTACTCAGTCTGTGTCTAATGATCCACGCTGCAATAAATGCTGACAATGAGTCTAACAGTCATCAGCCTGAGTTCCTACACTGAGCAATGTGAATCTTCATGACTATCCTCTTTCTACTTCAGTGCTCTCCTGTCAGAATGTGTTGTGGCTATGGTGAGGCAGTGGGAGATGACAGTGGCGAGTCTGAGCAGCGCTAGCACCGGGCTATATGGGTAAACAGGGTGGATATGATTAGTAAAATGATCGCAGGGCCAAAAGTGTGATTGTGTTGTGTTGTGTGTGTGTGTGTGAGAGAGAGAGAGAGAGAGAGAGAGAGAGAGAGAGAGAGAGAGAGAGAGAGACGAGGGTGGGCTGAGGCTTTTTGCCTTTTGTTTTTCCACCTGACTTGTGCCATCATTTCAGCATCTCTCCCACTGATGCTAGCGTGGGCTGACAGCCTCTCTCTTCAGCCTCGCTAATCACGTCATTGCCTCTTCCCATCTCTATTTCTCTCTGTCTCCTTTTCCCTCTCACAGCATCATTAGCATGTTGATGACTAGCTGTCTTGTTTTTTCTGCAGCACCCCCACCCTACCGTCATTACTCATTGACCCTTCAACTCCACACCCCCCAGACCCTTCTTGCTCACTTACTTAACGTATGTCGCACTAGCTTTTCTGCCTAGTTGTAAACTTTTCTGGCATCATTCAGAGCTCTGCTTAAAGCTCTTAATGTTCACGTCATGTAAGAATCTCTCTGACCATTTGCTTTAGCAGAATTTACTATCAGTATCTTGTGTGTATTTTACATTGCACATGAGGCACTGAATAGAAAAGGCTGGAAAAATAGCTTCCTAGCCTTTACCAAAATAAAAAACTTTTAAACAAAATGTGCAATGAAGAAACATGAACATAAAAACAGGCAAAATAACATTTCTTCTCAAACATAAAAGATAACTGTAATAGGTAAAACAGCATAAAGTAAACTAAGTAGTATCACAGATCCTGTAAAGAACATTAGATTAAATCCTGTAGAAAGACATTGAAATGTGGGGGCAGTGGCATGGCTTGGTATACTTACGTCTCTTGCAGCCACATTTTTTTATCCTTTTGGGATCTGTGATGTCATCATGACAAGCTTTGCAGTAGAAAAATGCTCTGAGAGAAAAACAGTATAAAAATGGCGTTTCTTCATTAAGTACATAGAGAAAACGGGTATTATGTCACTATATTAGCAGAGAAAGATATTACGGATACACAGTATATGCACAGTTTTAACATAATTTGCCAAATAAGTGAATGAAACATTTGCCAACAGTCCACAACATGAGTAATTACAACTGGCTATTTAATGGCGCATGCACACTTATTAATACTGGACATATTCTGGGTGCTAAAATCTTTATGAAATTATTAAACGTTATGATTTTTTAAATAAGTTAATTATGATTTTAGGATTTGATTTTTATTAAATGCTTAAGCTCTCGTGCGGCACAGTGGTACAACAGGGAAAGTTGCTCCAGGATCCTTAGGTTGTGGGTTCAAACCCTGCCTTGGGTCACTGTCTGAGGGGAGTTTGGTGTGTTCTCCCCACGTGTGCATGGGTTTCCTACCACATTCCAAAACCAATCCAAAAGTGGATAGGTTATTCAAATAAGTCCAGTGTGAAGGAATGCGGGATTGTGTGGTGCCTTGTGATGGATTGGCGCCCCATCCTGGGTGTGTTCCTGCCTTATGCCTAGTGATTCACAGTAGGCTCTGGACCCACTGTGACCCTAAACAGGATGAATCGTTTAAATATCAATGAATAAATTAATGAATAATTATCTGTGATCGTTATTCAGCCTGAAAAACTGATGCATCCGTCTATCAAAATTCAGTGAGAAGTCTGATTAGGACAAGAATACCTTTTGACCTCTTTGGCGTCACTGGCAATAAAGAATCCCAAGGTTCCCTCCTGCATCTTAACATGGTTGCCAGGGTTGATCAAAATACTGTTCAGTCAGAAAGAAGATCGAACTTGTTAACAGAAAACAAATAAAGCTTGCAGAGGAAACACTCTAATCAAGAGGAATGGTACACACGTTTCTCAGCCCTTCAGCGAATACTAATGGGCCAAAAGAGCCTCTACACTGCACTGCCACTGATTCTGTTGACCACGGAAATGTATACATATTTATATTATTTTTCTTTGATCTGCTGGTAGGATGGGGAGCTAATGCGTTTGTGCACATAGAAATATCACTGTAGGTTAAGCTTGTTCCAGCCCTTGTTTTCATATCCAAAAGAAATAAAGAAAAATACACAATAGCACATCTGGTGAATTTTAATTCTTTTCTAATGGTTGTTTCAAGTTGGCCTGTGGGATGAAATAAAAGAAAGAATTAAAATTGCTTTCATGGGGTGGTTTCAGATAGAAAATTCTGATTGATAGATCAAATGAAACAAATGGTCAGAAGGTTTTTCTTCCATAAAGCCGTGTTTATATATTTTAGCACTAAGGAGTGAAATGTTTGGGAATGACCAGGCCTTTTAGAGATGCACCTTGAGACCCAAGAGTAAGCCAAGGCATGCTCTAGAATGGGCTGGACCCGAGTCTGCACAGCTGTTTCTAACACTGCAGAACATCTGACAGAAGAGCAGCTATGAGCTCCTGACTTTATGTCAAGTAGGCCTGGACTCATACACTCAACATCCAAAGGTATGTACATGCAGAATTATTCTCTTTTGATTAAACAGTGCAATTGCTGTTGTATCAGAAATGTCAATCTAACTCATCTTTCTTGTACAGTACACTGTTAATCTACTTTAGACTGAACTCATCAACATGTACATTTCTCCAAATGTATGAGTCATACAGCAGCCCATTCCAAACAATATCATTCATTCATTACGGTAGGTAAGTGCTAGTGAAGACAGTCAACGTCTCAATATGAGCTCCCACTGTGGTAGGGAAATTCCAAAGTTTCTAATCCAATAGTCCTGCCAAAGGTTTGTGCTTATTTCAAGAAGAGTATTAGAAGTCAATGTGGAAGTTCAGTAGCGATGACAGAGCCACTACTGAGCCACTGTATCATTCCCCGTTAATTAGACAGAGACGGGACGACACAACACAGTCATCAATGCTTGCCTTCAGATAGGAGTCATCAATGAGTTGAGTGGTGACTGTAACATTGGACAGACATCCAGCCTGGCCAGAACAGCAAGGCCCCAGAGCCCAGATGAAAGGGAGAGTGAAAGCTGGGGACTACAGCCCACTAATGCATTACAGCCACATTAGACCAAGCGATATTCTACAGTCTTAAATGTGCATGCGGGTATATGAGCAAGTATAGATATAGTGTTGTCAAAGCTTTCCTCTGGGCTCCATAAACAACCATGTTCTCAGAAATAAAAAAACAAAAAGAGGGGGATTTAATCCATCATAAAGCAACAGACAACTTTATTATCAAAGAAAGAAGCTGTTAACCTTTTACCTAAAATCCTATGGAGAAAATCATACATACATATATATATATATATATATATATATATATATATATAAAAATTTGGAGCTTTATATGGTTAAATTCCCCATTCCCACTTTATATCAAGCAGCACATTCTGCATGCTGTTCAAAAAGATGACAGAGTAAACAGACTGACTCATTCACCAACATATCTATACACGTTGCTCCCCAAATCTGAGATTTTTCAAAATTCTTGGCTTTAAAATGGAACTGGAGCCCAAGTGGAATGCACTCAGTGGGTTCCAATCTCTTGACCAGACCAGTAAAGGCTGATTAAACCTCATATTATGGGAAACAAGGCAAGCATCACATGTGTCACGTGACAAAGAGTGTTCAGGCATGCAGTTACCAAGAGTTTCACAACCAACAGCACATCTATAGAGAGAGAGAGCAGGTGCAGCCACCGCACAGCGGCACGTAGATGCAAACTGTTGCAGTAACTTCTGTGCAGTTGGATTGTTGTATAGAACACCAAACTGACAGGAAGTGACCTCACTTCATAAACATCTACTCAGAGACGCACAGGCAATAGGGTACATGATGAGTGACAGATCCATAAGACACACACTGAGACACGCACACACTCACCCAAGCATACTCCTATTTTACTTACAAACATTGCAAAAAGACTGGTGCAACACGCTCACACACGCACAGACTCGCACACACTCGACACGCACACACTCGACACACACGCACATGCACATGTGATAAGGTGTTAAGAGTGGCAATGACAGTTAAAGAAAGATGGCTGTTATGGACAGTGGCCTTATTTAGAAAGAATAACTGTATAGCTTGTTGAT
Source organism: Hoplias malabaricus (assembly GCF_029633855.1). Taxonomy (NCBI): domain Eukaryota; kingdom Metazoa; phylum Chordata; class Actinopteri; order Characiformes; family Erythrinidae; genus Hoplias; species Hoplias malabaricus. Next base: position 16,834,274 of record NC_089807.1, on the reverse strand, counting down.
TATTTACAATATATGATGCCACATGGGTTTCTATGTCCAAATTCCCAACTAAATCAAAGGCACTAATTAAAAATGTTTATAGTGCTGTCTTCATAGATGGTCAAGGTGCTATATGACCATTGAATCATTAGAGCACTTTCTTCTGTGTGTCACAACATGCTCTTGGTTACGTGAGAAGAAACTTTAAAAACATGAAGTACTGTTCGGATGGAAAAACTGAGACCCAAAAATGTAGATAGGACTTATTAGTTTGAGCAGATATTTGCACAGCTGATGGACACTGAAAAAGAATTCAGGTGGGGGAATTAAAAAAAAAAGATATAGAAAAAATAGAAACCAGAATACATGAAGATGGTACATACAGCACAGACAAAGAAACAAGTGACTCAAATGATAAATAGCTACTGTTTCTGCCTGCAAAGAAGTTAGTGCATTAAGCACAAGGATCACAATAAGAAAGTAAGAGATTTGGCCAGATTTGAGAAGGGGGGGTGGGTACAATATCCTTAAGTTTTTTCCGACAGATGGAGGATCTAAAATGTGGAGGGGTAAGATAATGAAGAGGGCATACCGCTTTCTGCTTCTGCAAACAACAAGAAAACATTACAAATCACACATGTATTACATATAATGCCATGGACTTAAAAAAGGAAGTGGTGTTTCAAGTGTCAGTTATATTTGTGCCACAATTAAGCTTGTTCTAGAAGTAAGACTACTGAACACTAGTCTAAGACTAGAGGGCAAAACAATTATTTAATCCATTAACCATGTCACTGGGCACAAGTATAAATAGCTACATATTCTATATCGCAAATCCAGGAAACATAAAAAGTATGCATATTTATCTTTAAAAGGATAAAAGTGTGTTGTGCCCTCTGTATGTTTTGCGCAATAACAACAAAATCAAGACGAGTGATCACAACTCAACACTCTTGTGGCATGTCACCAATATACACCAACTGCTTTAAGACAGTTGGCAGGTGAAATAAAAGTCCTCTGCTTTCACTTCAGATGAAGCACAGTACATGTACTGAAACAAAAAACTGGACAAAAAAGCTAATCTTACATTATTGTGCAGGCTAAACTGATAAACTAAATAAATACTGCAATAAACCTACATCCTGCAGATATGTAGGCATATCTGTGAAAGTATATTAAAAAAAGTCAAGTTGTTCTTTTAGGATTTGAACAGTGTGTTCTAGGGGTGCAAAAGCTTTAAAAAAAAATAAAAAGACTGTGCCAGAAACCAAAACTATGAAATTGACTGTTCAGACCACACACTACAAGTGATCAAGGCCAATTGGAACTCGTTTTATTAAATATTCAGGTTTGTGTGTTGTTGTCTTTTTTCAGGCCTTTGCGTTTAACGCCACACTTATTAGTTACTGTGAAATACATCAAATGCATTAGTAAGAGTTATACAAAACATCTGAAGACAGGTTGTGGATGTAGGAAGGGTGGTGGGATTTGGCAAGTTGAGGTTACTGAGACAGAGTACTTCATGTTATTAGTTCTCATGGTTCAGTTAACAAAATGTAACAAGAGTGCTATTGATGGGAGGCCATTTACTGCAGGAGTAAAGCCTTCATCAATAGATCACAGCGAGTTTGAGCAGATGTCATGGCTCTATCGCATCACATTGACTCATACATACAGTCATCAGCATCTGTTTTTACAGTGAGGGTTGCAACCAGTGAAACGTCCTCCAATGATCTAAACAATAATGCAGTGTTCTGTGGACTGTAACATGCTGCAATGAGTTCAATTCCCAACCATGTTATGGTGAAAATTGTTCTTCTATGTTACATTTATTTTTTTTTAACAATTGTAGACTGATTTTTTAAATCCAAATTATTTGTAAGTAAATTTTGGTAAACTGTGGACCAGTGAGGGACCCAACTGCTTTGCCCCTCTTTGGTCAAGTAAATGTGCTGTGAATATTCAGGAGGACCAAAGGGGGACAAACCTGCTTTCCCTTTGTTCGGACTTGTACTCAATAGCGATCAACAACAATTTCAGCTTCACATAGCACAGCCTGAAATGCAGACAAAAAAATAATAATTATAAAAATCAATACAGTTAACCTTGTATCAAATGCAATAGCTGTTCTAAAACTAAATATGCATTTAACCATGATACATTATAAATAATAAAGGCAATTATTTAAAAATTAATTATTTAAAAAGTATAACATCTGACAAATATGAAAAAATACAATTCTTTTAATATAGTTTTCTGAAAACTAAAGATTTATGATCTCAGTTTTGTGCCACATGCTCTAATATGAAACAAAAAACTGAAATATGAATCAGGGATGTATAGAAAAAGGCTTACTTACTCACAAACTGTAGGAAAGGAAAGCCCCACAAAGGCACTGGACAAATACTCTGTATACATTTCATTGGCCACGCCCTCCAGATAATATTTCTGCCACGTGTCTTCTTCAATCTATACAGCATTGAAAATGGGTACAGGAGTCAGCCTCACACATCCACTCTATATTAACGATATTCACACATTAAACACAAATCAAACCACAAAATTCAAACATATAAAAAGAAACAATATTATAAAAAGGAAAACAAATAATAAATCCTATTAAATTAATTATTACACTAGTATACCTTAGTATGAAAACTCTAACCTAAGCCACACAGATATGCTCAATCCCAACTAATGCCCTATTAAACTGCACACGTATTCTTGTGATAACTAAAACCAGTCTTCAGGGATATTAACCCGGCAGATGAATTGTGTAATTGGTACATCACAAGCTACATGTCTGGGTGCATTATTATTGTACTACAACTAAAACAGATGTTAAATATATAACAATAAATCTTCGAACAGTTTAGGAATCACATTTTTAGACCCTATTTGAAATTTATTTTCATGTAATTATTACAGGTCTGGTGACTCTTCCTTAAGGTGATTTCTGGCTAATTGTAACCTGGCCTTTTGGTTCTTGAAGCTTATATCTTTTAATAAACTTTCAAACAATGCATTTGCACATTCTGGTACAGAGAAGTAGGCATATGACAGAGTCTAAAAGTGTCCAACAGTAAGCAGGGGGAATGATTTGTATAGTACAGAGTATTAATCTGTATATGTGCTGAGATTTGGCTTCTTCATCACTCCCTATATACACGTGTGAGAGGAGCTGGGCAAGGTGTGCTTTGATAAACCATAGCGCCATTAGGCAAACCCTCAGCCGTTTCTTTTCCATCTCCAAGCCAGTATCTGTCTGACAGCCGGGCTGAGCAAGGCTTTCAAAGCTTAACTCCTAAAGGGAGCTCCACCTGTCTTGGCTGGGCTGAGAGCAGCCCACTTTTTTGGGGCGAGCGTCTTTAAGGACTGCACTAATAGGAAGGCTCTTGTCATCCAGCCCTGAAGAGATGGCAGGAATTTACTTAGGGCTTCCTAAATTACCTCACACATTTTTGTCAGGCCTGTCAGGCTGGATGTAAATGCTACAGGCATGAGCTTTTCCAGCGACGGAACAATAATTTTTCTTGAGTTGTTTCAGAAAGCAGGGGGAACACTGTCTGATCGTCAGCATGCAAAAATTGTGCACAAGTCTTGACAAAAGAGTAATGTTTCAGCTGAACCCTTCTTTTGTTCAGTTCTTAGTTAGTTAATGGTCTTTCCAAAGGTCTTATAAGTAATAAAAATGCTATCACCAGCACAGTAATATTTTAAAGTATTAGTTTACACGTGTGTGTGTGTGTGTGTGTGTGTTTGCGTGCCTTTGTATGTGTGTGTGTGTCTCATTAACACCTCGCTGTGCCCTTCTAGTTAGTCTTCCAAGTGCCCACTCAAATCAGCCCTGATTCCAGACAACAGAGCAGTCTATTCTAGCCCTTCTGCTTGAGCGAATCGGAAGAGACAGATTGGTGACGTACTCTCACACATTGTCCTGTTGGGCTTTCACTGAGGAGTGTAATGTGCCACTGCTGACCTATTTTTTCTAATTGCCTTCTTAATTAACGCAATGTGTTTAGTTGAATGACAAAGGCAGTGGAAAGTGACTTCTCAAGGAATGTTGTTTCCTCAGTTGCTCCCAACAAAGAATGCAGGCAGGATGAGTTTAGTTGCATTACACATAAAACTTTAGCAACGTTTCTGACTGTGTTTTTGCCAATTAAAATTAAAGAAGGGCATTTTATGATTATAGGGCATTTGTATATTTCAGTGACTGCAAAATGGTTTGTTGTAGCCTGCATTTTCACTTTTACTTGTAATAAATCTTTTTTGGCAGCTGGAGAGCACAGGCTTTGCACTGTAAATGCAAATATTACACCACAATTGCCTCTGTCACTCCATCATCAGATCCAAAGGATATTGGTTTAAATATAACATTTCGGTCTTGTGTGTAGGTTTAAAACTACAGAGTCAACTTGCAGAATCATATGGGCACAGACTTGCAAACGTGGTCACAGTGTACTATGGACAAGCTCCCTTATAGGCGACGGTTTTCTCCTTGTTATGCTTTAACATGTTAAGTGACAAAAACAAAAAGATATTTTACTTTAAACGTAGTTGAAATGACAAGATTGTTTAGAGCAATACTTGAACAAATTTTACATGGGAAAGTAGGGTAATGTCATTTGAAAATGTTATTTGCTTGTGATTTTAGTGGAAGCTTGGAAGCTTAAACAAAGTCATTGTTTATTATTGTACTGCAAGTGTATTATTTTACAACATGGTTTTAAAAAATGTTCTAGCTAATGACAATGAGAACTTCAGACTGCAGAGCAGTGATTAGGTTAAACAATTTAATTTAATGTATATTATTAAAGCAGTATGTATGTTGAGTATTCACTGCTATCTCAATCATTGACACAGACTTCTTATCCTCTGTAAATCAGATTATAGTCATCCTGTGTTAAAAATGCATTACCCAACTTCCCCATGGAATACTAACATCAGAGTAGTACTTAGGCACATAAAAGAACAGTCAGTTCAACTGATCAGCGAATATAAAACAAAACGTTTTCATATTCAAAACGACAGCCACTAAACAATAGCCTAATTTTAGTGTTCAAAGCGTATTGCAAACAGTAGCTGAGCTAATGCTGACCTCAGTTTCATGCTCAGTGACTGGCTAGAAAGATTTAGAGGAGCACTTTGATGGTCAAGAAGCTCTAGGGCATACTGTTTGAATTTAGGTCTGTATGTTTGAGGGAGAGGTCCTTTTCGTTAAGAGCTGGAAAGTGTGTGCATGTCTGTTGCACTCTGGCATGGGTGGTCTTGGTCCTGTCTCCAGTGATTTTATGAGTGGAGTGATGTACCCTGCAGATGTTTCCACACATACCACATTTTAACAGTCACTATAGAGTTATTCCTCATTTTTCTATGACATGAGAATGTTTCTCTCAAAGAGAAAAGCGCCGCCTAAATGTTAAAAGCCTGCACTTAGTCCAAAAATCAAAGCCAATATTTTAGCCCCTTCTGGAATAGGAAATAAATTTCAACATCTCTCCACAGATGCACAATACAATCGTTCTCCACATGAAACAGCCTCTCCTCGACTGAGACTGACCCCAAAATCCTCTTCCATAAACCCCAAAGTTTATAATAAACACCAAGATTATAATAAAAAAATGTTTAATCTCTGCATAATTGATCAGCCTAATTCACATGAACAGTGAATTAACAAGACAAAATATGTAAGATCTTGGTTTATATACCAAAAAGTTAGAATTCACTTTTACATCACTACCAGATTTTTTTAACTGTACTTTTATTGAAATAATCTTTGTTCTGTTTGCTGTATGTGAAAGGATCAGTTTTACTAGTTAATTTTTTTAAGTTGGTGACAGCATCAAGAGTTTGTATTACAGAACGTATTACATGAAGAAGTTATGAATAACCTGTTTGTTGTCTGATACCTTGTTTAACAATTCAGACATTTTCAGGCAACATTTTGGCCTTAAACATGTAGTTATAAAATTCATCCACGGTTGAGAAGGAACTGCAGTGTACCTGCAGAAATTGTTGTAAATAGTAAATAAAATGTTTATCTATGTTGTAAATATTGGAAGCCCTGATAACCAACATCATAAAAGATGAGAAGACATTTTACCTTGCAATGCACAGTTTGATTGCATCTAAACAACTGCATTCTATAGAAATGTAAAAATATTCATGGAACATAAAGCTATGCTTATCATACTATGGCCCCTTTAAGACATTTTATGACCTTTAATTTATTCAATTAAATTTAAGACATTTTAAAGACCTGCAGATACCCTGGAACACATTCATTCATTCCAAAACTCTCAGCCATTCATTCTGAATCCACAAATCCGCAGCCCAGCTGGAGACAGGCTTGTGTGATTCAGCTCTCTGTCATAGATGCCACTGCACTATTTTGATCAGATGTTTTCTCGTCCATTAGGATGCTTCCTGTGACAGAGCTGTGTGTAAGCGGATGTGTATGTGCAGCTCAGGCAGTCTGGCTTATTTGGACTATAAATACAGATTGCTTTGGGGCGCTGCTCGTTGACTATGGAACAGACACATGGTTCACATTTCCCCACTATATCAGCACGCAGGGGGACGGTAAATTCAAGACGAGAAAAACCACTAATTTACATTCGCGCCTCCGCAGTGCCATTGACTCATATAAATTACCTCATAATGGTGACAGCATTGCTGTGTTGCTGTCCTGAGCGTGTCCCAAATGAGACGGCGGGGCTCAGGAGATGATTTACATCGCAGCATAATGGCCCCAGTGATTGAGCTGCAGTGGGAAAAGACTGGGAGGCTGATTCTACTGTCTAGGGCTGAGGAAGGATGGCTGTGAGTTTTTTTTTTTCCCCCATTTTTTTTTTTAAATCAGAGCCAGTAAACAGAGCTGACAGTACCTTGATGAATGACCTCATGGAGAAGAGGTTGGCCAGCATGGTGGACAGGCCCTGTGCCAGGCAGCTCTGGGCAATGAAGCCCGCCTTCAGCTCAGCCAGGCAGATCGCATCATCACCCTCCTTCCAGTTCCAGCTGGGAATGTTTAGCAGATGGGCCTAAACACACAAGGACAGGACAATATGGAATTCAAGAAAGTCTCCTTCTGTGAAGCCTTGCAATCATTTTACTGAGAAAATTCTCATTTCCATTAGGTTTAAAAGAGGAATGTACAGCATGTGTCTCCATTTGAGAAACACAATGTGATCAATTACAAGGCCATGGATAATTTAACCACTGCGTAAAATACAAAACACAGTCATGTAATTACACTGCTTACCATTAGGCTAGAGACACTGGTGAAAATGAATTGTTACCTTGTTGTGGTACTGCAACATTTGAGTGATTATTCTAATCTTTGGATGGTAATTCTTAATTGATATGACTCTGTAACAAAAAAAGAAATTCATGTGAGTGAGTGATCCAAGCTAAACTGAATTAACCTTCCATTTCAACAGTGAGGTGAAAGTTGGACCGGGACATTCTTGAACTGCTGTTTCTCCCTTTCCAAGATGGTAAAAAGTAGGTGAGGAATTTATTTGCATATGAAGCTGTTTTATGCAACATTAGGTCTTTATAAGAGGAGGGTGTTGAAGGGCTCTCGCATTCCAGTCTAAAACAAATATTTGCTTTTCCAAGCATGTCAGGGCTGGATGGAAAGCCTGCACATGGTTAGAACGAAGTGAAAAATGGGTGCCCCAACTGGCCATGCCCTCCCAGATTAGATTTAACCAACTTGGAAAGGAACAAATTAGTCTCAGGTCTTTTCATCTGGATCCAGATAAAACATGAGCTTCTAGGCATTTAGCAGAGCTCAATACAGGCCTTTCTGAGCATTTCATTCACATGTTCTTTTCACTGCAGATGGGCCTGAGAGACCACTACAGTCCAAATATTGCTGAGGCCCTCCCATAAGCAAGATATTCCCACATATATCAAAAAATAGACCATGTTTTTCAATGAGTACACACAAAACTTGCAAAAGAGTAATTGGTTAATGGTAGCTAATTGCAAATTCAAAACCATGGTAAAGAAACTGACCTCATTATATTGGAGGCATCTTCAGCATCAGGGTCTGCACAGTATTTATTTGCAAGAATCAAGCATGCATCTGCTGACTCAATCTGTATTGTCAGTGATGAAATAACACAAAGGCCAGAGATAAATATCAAACAAGCACGTATGTTTCTGAAAGAATCTGTTAAATATGTACAGGTTATAATTTAGCAGGTTATGACTAATTTAAATTGTCACCCATGCCACTTAAGAGCTAAATGTGAACACATCTTCAATGAAATGGGGTGAACGACAATAGAGTTAAATAATAATAATAATAATAATTACAACTCTCATCATCACTACCTTTTAAACATATGGATTTATTTTGTAAAGTAGAAGAATTCATTACATGAAAAAATGATATATATTTCATTGTTTTTACAGACACATATATATGTGTGTGTGTGTGTGTGTGTGTGTGTGTGTGTGTGTGTGTGTATATGAGCCTTCTTTAACCAAATTGTTTTAAAAAACCAGGCCAGAAGTTTTTAAATATTTTATACAATTATGTATTAATAAAATGAGAGAATATCATTTAATTTAAAATTGTATATTTACAAACTAGAATTTTGCAGAAAAACTTCACAGAACACAGCTCCTTCTGGACGGTTATGAGCACCCTCTAGTGTTCAAATAAGTAGAAAGACGTACCAGTTTTCCACACTAGTAATCCTCGTGTGTTAACTGTCTTTTATTTAAAGAGAGGGGGGTGGGGGGACATTACCTTGACCCTAGCCAGATCATGAGGGTTTAGAACAGATCCTTGGTAGAATTCCACCTGAGTGAAATGACGTTTGAACAAGGCTTCCAGCTCAAGATTAGGGGAAATACTACAGAAGAGATATAAACAGAGGGAATATCTTTTCAGACAAGCACATATTTGATTTTTGTCTAGATAAGTGTCTAGTCCTATACCATATACCAATATACTTTTTTGCCAGAAGGGTTTACACTAAAAGACCAGATATGTACTTACTTATGGAGAAAAACAATTTCTACATTGACATCATCCCTGTCCTTGTGTAGGAAGTCTTTAAGGAAATTGGATACACTTTCAAGTGTGATATGACCACAGACCACTATATGCCTGCAAAGGGGAAAACACAGCTTAAAAGCGCAAAATGAAACAAAATAAAACATAATATTTTGCTAAGAACACAGTCATAATAAACTTAAAAATAGCTTCAGACAACAATATAGGACTAAAGTTTTAAACCTTTTTTGCTTTGCCAAATGCTCTTATTATTCTTATCTATAAACATGGTCTAGCACATCATGAAAATATTAAGTCATGCTTTGTTCTCACTAGATAATATTCAGTTCAGTCATATACATTATAATTTGATTTGTCAGATACTCTTGAGTGTAATGCATCTCTAAAGCCAAACCACCCTCTTGGGGAAATGCATGTTGACAGAGACCTGTACACCAATGCAAAGTGACTTGCTAAGAAGCCTCTCAAATGTTCTCTGGTCTGTGGCTGTTAAGAATTCTAACCATGACTTCAGGATTTCTGGCGTCTCTTTGGACACATGCTGCATTATATTTTAAGGATATTCCAGATGCAACAGAAACTTGATTTCAGAGCTAAGCTGGACTGGAAGTGAGGTCGTGGCCTTCTGGGGTTTGTTTGCCCACTGTTGCCACACTTGGATTTGGTCATATACACAGCCTTTGAGCTCTACAGCAAATTACATGTATTTGACCCAAAGTCAGTTAAAGAGGTAGGAAGAGCAAGGAACTTCAGTTTAAGGCTTCCACTCATGTCTAGTTGTTCATGTCATTAGCCAATATTGCCTGCAATGAATGCTGTCATGTATGACTGGTCAAAGTCCTGCCCTACAAGTATACAATTTACAGAACAAAGAGAGGCCCTGCAGCTCTTAAGGATTTCAGTCTGTTGTTTCACTTCTGACAAAATAATGGCTACTTGTGATGTGGTGTACTCTTGCTTCTTAGAAGCCAATCTCTAAAGGCAAACTTCAAAAACGGAATGAGCACAGTCTCCAAAAAAACCTTCGGGAAAATCAGAGAACAATAACAGTGCTTTATTTGTTAACCAAATTTCCATGCACAAGGTTGAGCAGCCAGCTCAAATCCCTTATTGGATCTCTTCAGAGCTGTTGTGGTCGAACTCCGAGGATCTATGAGCACACTCAATCATCAGCCTAAACCCACTAGCTCCCCCTCTCCAAGGAATTAACATAACCTTACATTTGGACAAAGAATACACATTTGTATTCATTGTTAACTGTAACTGTGTTTGTATTCTCAGGTGTGAGCTTGCTTTTGCTATTTTATTTTGCCCTTTCTTTTTTGTGCCCAGCAAACTCAGTAAGGCTTAAACACAGTGGACAAATGTGCTTTTGTTGCAGTCATGTCTGGATGCTATTGAACATAATGTTCTTCACAGATCTTGCCTCTATCCCTGCAAGTATTTTAATGAGCAGTGGTAATTACATGCTTGGCTGTCCTGAAATGAGAGGACTCTGCTTGGTTGATGGTTTTAGGAGAACCATGCCATGCTTCACAGAAGAATGATGGGATGAAGCCCACATTATTCATGTTTTCCTATTCCAAAACACTCTCTTTGGAAGTTCAACTAAATCCGACAGATTTGTGTGACAATGATAGCCCATTTTTACTGTGTTACAGATCTACAGAGTTTCCGGCTTTGTGTCAGACATACTGTCTCCATGTCTTTTTCAGTGACTGTGCTACTGATTGTATTTCACCACCATGGATATGATACTGAGGATGAAATACAGCAAAGGCATGTGGGAGCGCATTAAGTAAGCCTGATGACATTAAAGGCTGTCAAAGACCTTTATCCCCTATGCTAAATCTACAGTAGCCTCAAGAGGGTGGTGCATCTCCTATTGCACAAGAATAATGGAATTATGTACATTATCTAAATTAACTTTCAAACAATTTTCAGATAGAACACACTACATTGCATCAAATAGGGAAGTGACAATTAAAATAACTAACAACTTATAGAACCCAACAGATATGCTAATTCTGTAAAGCTGACATTAATTGAGCCCTTCCAATGAAAAACATATATTAGCCACTTCCACTTTTATTTGTACTACTGGCTTCTTAGCAGTGAAAGTGAACTATTTTCTAGCATGAACACACATTCATTCAATTTCTGTACCAACTTTGTCCTTTCCAGTGTCATGGTGTTTATGGAGCCTACCACTAGACACAAGGCAGGAACACACCCTGGACAGGCCACCAGCCCATCACAGGGTATTACACACTTGGAGACAATCACACACTTGTACTTATAGACTGTCTTGAAAAAAACAATCCGCACACCACCATGTGTTTTTGGAATGGGAGCACCAAGAGAAAACCCACACAGACACAGGGAGAACACACCCAGTTCCTTACTGTGTAGCCCATGAACAAACATGTAAAAATATAGCCTTATAAACATAATAAATGCTTTAGTGAGATTTGAATAAATAAAGGGCATCAAACCATTTCTTTTAGGTTTAAAATGTTTTTGACAAAAAATCTAATATATGTTTCTTTGTTGAAAGGGCTCAAGTATAAACAGCAAAAAATTTGATTACCGATAATATCAGGTGATATCATTTATTATGTTAAGTTATGAAACAGAAAATATCAAAGACTACAAGGCAAATTGTCTTATATTAAAGTGCATGGCAAATTAATAATGGTTTATCCTTCACTGTAAATTACAGATTTTGGAATTAAAAGCTATTATTCTGACAGTGAAGATATTTTAATTCTTTTTTTTTTTTCTTAACAAGAGGCGTTTGATTTTTACAGTGTAAAACAATCACAGTTAAATCCATAAGTACTGAATATCATTTGATATTATCAGTCAAGTGATATATTGGTCAGGCCCTAGTACAATTTCATAGTGAAATTAATCAAAGATTCAAAAACATTAGTGAAAGTGAATTAACTAAAGTAAAATTTGAACAGTAACACAACACTTTACAAAGAACAACACACAGTGGAGAGAACACTTGGATTTACAATAAAATGTTATACACTGTAAAATGGGAAAAAAATAAACAAACAAAAACAAACTTGTCAAGCAAATGCACAAGGGCAAGCATGCACTGTGAAACATGCAAAGAAACCCCATTTTAAACATGGAAATCAAACCAAAAGCAACAAAGAATGAAAAATTAGGACCAAAAGCTCGAACATCAGCATCAGCAGCGACACCATCTTTACTGCTCTAATCCTTAAATTGGTCAAAACCTGAACATCCACTAGGAATGTCCTGATACTGCATACAGTAAATGCATAAACTGACTGCAACTTCAGGAAGAAGATTTTTGGTAAGTGTGATTTTTGGAAGAGGCATTTGCAATTTAAAAGCACACATAAACATAGGAGTCAGCACAAAACCTCTCAAAGAGTAAATTATGCTAATTTACCTCTGTTTCAGTGTAATTTTATAAAGATAAATTTCAAAGTTTTAAAAATATTCTACATAATAGCTTATTTGGATGTAAAACAAATACGTCATTCAGAGTGGTTTGGTGTGAAATGGTGTCTGATTTTATTACAGTGGTGATAAGAATTCTACAGCTGCAGGTGCACACTAGGATCATGAGACTGCAGGAAGTAAATTTCTCATTTTGCACACCAAATGGCTGAACAGCAAAACACCCTTACTGTGGTCTTCAATGAGGACTACAAGGGTGCTTGTTCAGAAGAGGCCAATTACCCAAAATTCCTTGAGGTACACAAATAGGAACAATCAGATTGAACAGTTTTGCTAATGACTGTCTGACCAACATGGTGGAGAGAAAGGTAAAATGATATGAATATGAATGTATTTTTTGATTAACTGAACTTGTCACTGAGATACATTATGCTTATAACCTGAATTAGCTCATTATTAAAGACACAAAAACCAAGCACGAGCAGAGTCTGCAAATTGCACAACTCTAACAAATGCACTCTTTGATCAAAGCAATCTTTAAGTCTTTTGCCCTATAGTTTTGCATGTTGCTTATGTCACCAAAGTGCAGACGTTGAGGAGAAAATAAATAAAATGGACCAGATTGAGTATGGTTGTAAGAGAAGGTATGGCTTTAAATACATTTATACAACACTGTCATATCTATATTGAATTAAAACTATAAAGAAAAGAAAATATTAATACACATTTTCCCAAGTATTAGCCAAAATTAATTAAGTACAAAAAGGTGAAGATTTTCTTCTTCACTGCTCATTTATACATTCTAACTTTGCACGCATTCATGTTGCGTGAAAATATATTAGGTGATACCTATGTAAACATCTGCATATTGCTAAAAATCAACAATAAGTTTTTAGACAGCATATTAATGTCCATTTCTGAAATAATTTCTATGGTTAAGCTTTTAAAACCATTAAATAAAACCATTTTTCCACCACTTCTGCAAAATATTTTTTGTTCTAAGTTTACTTAGAAGAGAACATCTCACATCAAACCACTCGGCATGACCTTAAAATCTTAACAAATTAACAATGCAGGCATTTTGAATATTTAACTACAATTGTAAAATATGATTTTATTTGATTTCTTTTTGTTAGAGTCAGCTGCTGTTAACTATTATCTAACATGTTTGTTATGCCGTACCAGTCAAAAGCATGGGCCCAACATTTCAGTGTATATAAGGTAAGGATAATATTTGCTATTTTAAAATGATAATGAATCAAAACTATGAATCACATTGTAAAGCAGCATGAGGATTCACCTGTGATTTTTCCAAAAGGCTTTAAATGGTTCCACATACACTATATGGACAAAGGTATACAACCAAGCATGATTCATCACTTAACAGAATACTTTTTCACTCTTCCAGAGCCCAGTGGCAGTGTCCTTTACACCACTCCATATGATGCTTAGTGATGTAAGGCTTGTATGCAGCTGCTTGGCCATAGAAACCTATGCCATGAGGCTGCTGGCACATAGATGTGTACTGATGTGAATGGAGATTTGGAACTCTGCAGTTTTTGAGTCAGCAGGGATTTAGTGAATTATATGCACTGAGCACCTCAGAACTCAGTGACCACACTTTGTAACATTACAGGGTCTACTACTTGGTGGCTGAGTTGCTGTAGTTGCTAAATTCTTTCCATATTTCAGTAAAACCACTCACAGCTGATTTTTCACAAACTGACTTGTTGCGACGATGGCATGTTATTACATTACCATGCTAAATTTCAATGAGCTCTTTAGAAGGACTCATCCTTTCACAAATATTTGTAAAGGCAGAGTGCATGGCTTTGTTCTTGATTTGACACACGTGTCTCCATGGGACTGAGTTGGATTTAATAATAAGGAAGTGAGTTCCTGTAATTTTGTCCATATAGTGCATGTTGAGACTAACTGGATGCTAAAAATGACTTGTTAATATCTGTAAACTTAAATAAACCAATAACAATTGTTTATAAAACTAAAAAAAGGCCCGAATTATATAAATAGGAAGGTGAAAATTATGCTGCATGCTGTGAATATTCTGACCAATCACCAATGTACTTTTGTTGAAACTGTATAATTCATCTAGATTTCACAGATAACTGACAGCACTCCAGACAAACAGAATGTTTAGGTGATGCTGGGCCTCTGTACTAAATATATATAGTTAAATGTATATAGTTAACATGAATATGTGGAATTGCTATATTTTGTAAACATTTATGCATCAGTAATATTATATTTGTATTATTATTATTTTTTAACCACAATATATTTCAATAAAACTGCAAAGTAATACTGTAATTGTGTTATATTTGCAATCATACACTAGTCATTCATTTGGAGGATAGAGGTAATATCAACTATACAGCTTCAAAATATAATTTCTAATTATTAAAACATTAATTAATTCATTCATTTATTGTCTGTGAACACTTATCCAGTTCAGGGTCGAGGTGGATCAGGAGCCTACCCAGAATCACAGAGCGCAAAGTGGGTGCCAGTCCTTCATAGGGCAGCCAACACTCACATATTCACTCTCAATCTCACACCTATTGACACTTTTGAGTAGACAATCCACCTACTGACGTGTGTTTTCAGACTGTGGGAGGAAACCTGAACACCTGGAGGAAATCCATGCAGTCATCCAGCCACACCAAACTCCTCACAGACAGTCACCCGGAGTGGGGCTCGTACCCACAATCCCACGACCCTAGTGTTGTGTGACAATGACACTACCTGCTGCGCCACCATGCAGCCCAAAAAAATTCTAATATAAATAAACATCATATTTAATATGAACCAGACCACATTACATATAAACTTTAAGGGGCAGGTCCAGCAGTTTGAGCTATACCATAACACTCAATGTCATAAGGGCTTACTTTCCATTTGAACTCTACCAGAGCAAAGAGAACCCAATGAGTAATTGTCCAATGATCATAATATTTTTAATGTCCTATGAGAGCCATGTTAGTAATGGCATATACATATGCCATATCCTTCTCTTCTACACCCCAGCTAACACACACACATACACACGTGAGAGGGACATGGGCCTGCATGTCTGAGCAGACCTGGTTCTGTAGTGTCAGTGTAGCGAGGCAGCACACAAGCTCAGAGGAGGTGCATGAGCTCAGGGTTCACACAGGGTTTACTCTGCTCTCTGCTATAGCACAGCTCTAATGGAAACCACAGAGAGGCAAAGCAATGCCAGCAGAGCACTGCTGTTTATTACAGCTATACATCCACCATCAGCTTTGTCACAGCTCTGACAGCTGAACGCTACACTGCACACACGCTGGCGTCTGCAGCTGCAGTGATCCCTGTATAAGGCATGGTTTCAATAGTGGAGATTATGCGTCAAAACTGCTCCCAGAGTCAGCACTCTTACACTCCTGAACCTGACTGACCTCAAGAAGATGGTAATTGTTGGGACCTCCACGCAGAATGTTACACCACAGTGAAAATATGGCAATTTTAGGTACAAACGTCATACAATCACATTTTGTATGATATTTTAAACAGAGATTTAATATCTTAAACAGGTCTTTGGAAATGCTAAGACAACGGAAGAAATAGCCGTACTGTAAATATTTTCCCTTTGACATGACTAGTGTATGGGTTGCAGACGAACACAAATTAAAAGTCAGGATTTTTTTTAGTATTCTTTACTTTTGACGTTACTCTAATTTTTACTCTATTAAATATATAACTACAAATAATTACCAATATATTTTACATTATGCTATATTAAAAACATTAAAAATACCAATATTTCTTATAAAGCATAGATATAAATATAGTTACTTTCAAAGACATATCTGTAATTTTGTTCAGAGTATATGCAACTTGAAATACTTGAAGTAAATGTCATGTAGTTGCATTTTGTAGTAACTGACTGTATTCCATTGTAGTATACTGTTATGAATATTAACAGTGATACCTACAGCTATTATCGCTGACCAGATATTATTTGGGAGTGGGGGCCCATTCCCAAAAGAGCAGGGATATGGTAGAATCATGCTGTGAGTATAGGTATAAAGTAGATTTTGCTAAAACACAGCCAAATCTATGCAAATAACTGTGTTAATAAATGGCATGTTAATGCTTTGTGCTGTAAAGGACTGTAACGGACTGGTGAGATTTGTCTACAGCATGAAGCTATAAGAAATGTGCTGAAAGAATAAATAAATACATTTCCTGACACATTTATTATATGTGGCTTGATGTGTCCATTCATAAGCACACACTTACATCCATATTTAAACAATAATGCAAAGCCTGGTGCCTGTCTTTCTGCTTGGCCACAGATCTGGATTCTGGTTGCCTGTAACTGCAACCACATGTATGTGTGGAGAAAGAGCGAGAGCAAGAGTGAGAGAGAGAGAGAGAGAGAGAGAGAGAGAGAGAGAGAGAGAGAGAGAGAGAGAGACCTTTCTTCTGACAAACCCTTCTCTCAACACCAGGCTCCAAATCCAACCACAGGGCCGGGGCCAAACATAACATTTCATCAATCATGTTTCACTGACAGGGCAACAGCATCAAACAAAGAGGCTCTTAATGACTTTACTCTCTCTCTCTCCGCTTAGTATTTGCCCTAAGACTCAAGATGATGAAAGCTAGTCATATCCGTGTGCCATTTTCTTGTTGAGAGAGGGATAAACGGAGTGAGAGAAAAAGACAGGTAGATAGGGAAAGAGAGAGATATAAAGCGAGAGATTGTAAGGTTGGGGGGGGGGGTGAGTAAGATAAAGAAAGACTAGCAATAAGAGAAATTTCACTGCACAAGACATAAATGTTAAACGTGAGCACTTAAGGAGAATCGCTGTGCTGATGACAGGGCCGTGTTTGAGCCAGAAACGAGTGTTCGAAACATTCACATTCAGGGGCTACCTCTGAAAATAAAACAGAAACAAAAAACAAGTCTATGGGATATAATGATGTACCAAGCGGGGCCAAAAAGCAAGCCAAGTGCAATCGAGAGGCTCCAGTGCGCGAGCTGAGGCATCCAGGCATTCAGGGTGTGTGATCTGACTGAAGATCAGGGCCAGAGTCATGTCAGACAGAGATGAGGTGATGGATACACAGCCAGAGGAAAAAACAAATAAACAAAAAACTTCTCACGGCAACATGCACGGCCGCCAAAAAAGCCAAACACAATTCCAAATCACAGAGAGCATGCGAGAGATGGTTTCATGAAGAACACTCAACTCATAGCATATCGGTAACAAAAATAGAAAATAAATGTGTATGATGGAAATGAAACATATATAACATATATAATAAGCTATTAAAATGCTGTTAAGATAGCTGTGCATGTTTTATATCTGTGCAAACTGCAAAAAAGTACTTTTATAAGCGGTTGGTAGGGTTTTCATGACTATTTTTCAGAAAGTTACAAGACTGTTGTACAAGACTGTACTTTAAAGGCACATAAGGAAACATAATATAAAATCTTATTTATACAATAGCACAACAGGAATGACAAAACTGTAGTCATGAAAGCTCTAGAGATTGGAATGAAATTAAAATGCAGTACATAGGATGTATTGAAGAAAAGAAGCCACAGACAGAGAGCAAAGGGCATGGACATGTGGCTTTCATGGCCAAGGTCTCCAGTCACAGTGTGACATTCATTTCTCTTTTAATTCTAAGCTGTAATTTAATATTTTTCTGCACATAATCTATATACACTGCACTAAGCCCCTCTAAGAAGGGTATGCTTGAGTCACACAACCACACCTGCTTCTGGATTTGGACTTACTTTCTGCCTCGTGTCGAGTTATAACTCCCTCCGTATTTCTTCCGATTAAGGATGAGAGCAGCAATTTCTGGCACGTAGCGAGCAAACATGGCCTACATGCATGGAAAAGAAAAAGAAAAGGGCATGCAGAGAGGGGGTCTACTGCGGCTGAGGCAGCAGAGCCTCCTGGAATACTTACTTTCTGCCATTAACCGCACTATAGGAACCACCATATTTCTTGCGGTTTCCTATTAACTCTATGATTTCAGGGACGTAGCTGGCAAACATGGCCTAAGGAGAAGATAGGAGACAGAAGCAGAGACTAAAAAAGAGAGCGGAGAGACTGATCCAAGGGGGCACGCGCTTCTCCACACACCCTCCCTATGACGTCTGAGGAGAGCCGAGGTTGTTTAGGGATACATAGGGCTGGTTGAAAAAGCAAATGTGTGTGCAATTTTTGTCACATTGAATTTCCTTTGAGAGCTACAGAGTGCAGGTTAGAAAAACATTTTAATAAAGGATATTTAGAAAAAAATATTTTTAAAAAATGTAGTGCTTAAATCCAATATGAAAAGGGGAAATCTGACAAAACTGCAGTTTTCAAAGGCCACTGATTTAGAGAAAAAATTGTTTCAAGTTAAAAAAAAAATGCAGCAACTGATTATCTGTCACATTTTGACAGCACCAAATCACGAAGAGGAAAAAACAAGAAGAAAAAACCTATGTGCCATGTTTTGTCCAACAAACACTGATGATGTGGCAGGTTGATTTGAATAGTGTCGGCCAAGCGCCCACAGCTGCAAAACACATTAAGACTCATTAGTGTTGCTTGAAATGAGCTGGATGCATTTTGCATAGTTCACAGCCTCCTGTCCTGACAAAAGCCTTGCTCTGTTTGACATCCTGAACACCGATCTCTGGTCTATCTGAGGCCTTTCTCTATAATCCAAGCTTTGCTGTGGCTCTCAAGGGCCAGAATGAATTATGACGTCTGTCTGATCAGAGCTGACGTTTGACAAACATTTCCATACTGAAGTCATTAATTGAGCTACTGATAGAAACCAGGGAACAGAGCTATGATAACTTCCAGGACTTTCTTAAACAAAGAACCAACACATCTTTAAGGTAACTCTATAACAGCTGGGGCTTTATCTGTCTCTCAGTATGACCTGCATCTGCTCTGCATCTGAGTGCACTCTGTATCTGATGTGCTCTGTGCTGGAACGCGTACCTAAGCTTTTCTCTGTCTGTGTAAACTGTAACATTTTTGGACAATGTTTTTGTTGTGTTGTTTAACCTGTATATGTCAAGTATTTTTTGTTTATTTTTATTTAGACTGGAATCTATAAATTGAAGCTCTGGGTCTTAGGGTCAGTTATGAATTTCTTTATATATTTCCCTTTTTCTTCATTTTTAATACACACTTTCAAACAGTTACTCCATTTTACATTGTGTTAAAATGCCATTTTGAATCGACCAAAAGGTATTTTGAAAACTAGTAAAACGTTTGAAAGTGCTGTTGAAAATGTTAAAAATGGTTTTACTTCTCCAAAAGTAAAAAAGTTACCATATACAATAGTAAAAATTCGTACAGTGTAATCAATGTTTTGTTTTGTTGTTGTTTTATATTGTATATTGTAGCGTGAATGTTGCTTGTACTTATCTTTTGATATTTGATGTAGTGCATAGGTTCTATATGCTCAGAACCATTTTGTTTTTGCTGTAAAGTAAATTGGTTTCTACATTTATTTGCAATGTACCTTAGTTTAAATAATTTCTATTGCGTTGTAGACTGTAAGATAAGCACATGGCTGTAACCATGCTCCTATTATTGTCATCTGAAAACTGTACAATTATGTACGTTTATTTGGTGTATACTCTTGATGTCATCCCTAAGCTGTGCATGTTTGTCTATATATAGTAGCTAAACATTTCTGTGTTTAAAAGCAAAACTACATATAAAAAAAATATAATTATAATATGTGTCGCTCCAAATAAATGTTATCATTGTTGTTTTTATGGCTGCTGTTGCTGTGGTAACGTTCAGACAGAACTATGGGCCATCTTCCTGCCACTGTGTTTGTTGGAATTTGGGGAGGGACACAGAAGGGTGGGGTCTCCTGAAACCGCAACTGCTTTAAGAAAACAGTAACAACATTATCAGATTTTGTCAAAATATTGAACAGTTCTTATATTCTAGCATTGATAATGATAAAACATTGTTAAACAGAGGTGAAGAGCACTGGGTATGTCATACACCTGACTATGAAAACTACTCAACATCCATGTACATGTAAATTCTACATGTGCTACAGTGGCAAAACATGAGGAGAGATCTCTGACAGTGAAGAAGGAGCACTGTAAAGACACTGTGATTTTATACAAAGTGGTAAGTATTGAATAGGGACATTATGAAGACTATGGGTAGGAGACAGTAATGAACTTATATAAAGAAGTATCATCATAGTTGGCGAAATGACAGATGATGTGTGTGGAAAGGGAGAGATGATAGGAAAGTCATTTTTACCAGACCGCCGAGAATGAAGAAGACCATGAAAAGGCGGCCAAGAGTGGTTTTCGCACAGACGTCTCCATAGCCCACCGTGGACATAGTGACCATGAGTAAGTACACACATTCCCAATATGAAAGAGGCTGAGAATTTTGGAAGTTTTCCCAAGGATCCCCTGAGTTTTCCACCTGAGGGATTAGAGCAGGAACAGCATTACTGAGAAGTCAAAGCCTCGGAGTGCAGCTCTAAGCCTGATCCTCTACAGCCACCTACTGTTTATTCAGATTATAGCCACCACTGAATGTGGGGCACCCAAGTGGGATTTTACGTGCTTGAACTGTGAGAGGAACCAAACAGGTGGCTTTACTGTAGATCAGAGTCTCTGCTGCCATCTAGTGGCACAGATGTCCTCTGGCATATCCTGATAAGGGAATAGAAAGAAAAACTGAATTTTTAGCATTTCGCCTTAACAA
This sequence comes from Hoplias malabaricus, assembly GCF_029633855.1. Classification (NCBI taxonomy): domain Eukaryota; kingdom Metazoa; phylum Chordata; class Actinopteri; order Characiformes; family Erythrinidae; genus Hoplias; species Hoplias malabaricus. The sequence goes on along the minus strand of NC_089807.1, from coordinate 16,813,058 downwards.
AAAAGTCTACAAATACTGAATGCAGGTGTCTGCCTTGGTAAGTCGTTTGTTCCTCTTCACGATCTGTTAACTATAGTCAAATGTTTGTTTATTTTGTGGGGGTTGGGTGGGGGCTCGTGTGTGT